>NC_064472.1:68377239-68677239 GCF_023343835.1 Lagopus muta
TAACATTTTCCCGTCAAACCAGTGAATGTTCTTTCACTTTGTTCTTCATTATTCCTCTGACAATAAGCACAAATATATCTTATTTCCTGTATCCTTATGCAGTCGTTCCAGATAGTACATCAAATTGATGCTGGCATGTATCAGCTACTGTTGACATCAGTTAATGTTAAAGAGTCACAGTGAGATCAGAAAAGTGGGGAAAATCTAGTTAATTAAATGTGTAACTGATGCTATTAAATTATTTGGCCTTCCTGAAACTACTAGACAGCATAACAAGAATGGTGCCTGAGAAGATAATTTTTATATTTCACAAAAATTTTCATATTTCTGTTTACTAGGTGACCTCACCTAGTAAGTTATAAAGTGCAACCAAGATGCACCAATAACTGTTTAGGTGTCAACACAGCCATCTTTTGTGTTGCTCCAAAACAAACAAAAACCAATTATAGTTAAAAAAAAAAAAAAAAAAAAAAAGTAGAGAACTCCTCAATTAGGGCATTGATTGAACTAGAAAATACTTCTTTTACTCTTGAGTAGAAAATCACCTAAATGAAGAGGGACTTAGACTAATTCAGACTTCAGTGCATCTCTTTTGCGTACTTGCTCCTATTGAGTAGTTGTCAATTCTTTTTATCATCCAGTGAAGCATCTCCCAACTGTGTTAATGATAATGGAAATAGAGTTGACTTTCCCTGAACTGGAGCAATAGCCTGCCTTTGTATTGTCCAGAACTGTTAACTTCCCTGTCCTTAAAATCCTTGGCATTTCATAATCCATGTCGGCAGTGCTGTGAAGATGCTTAAGGTTGTCCCTCCTGCTCCCAGTCTGATGTCAGTTAATGCACACATGAGTAGAGCACGAAGACAGCCAAATCATCCTTAATTGCAGTAGTCTCATAAGCCAGCGCTCTGAGGACTGCTTTCTACCTATTTCTCATGCAGCTGTGCAGATAGACTGGAAAATAACCCTCTACCTTAATGTTTGGCAAGGGAAATTGGATCCCTGCCTCAAAAAAGTCTCAGGCATGATTCTTCTTACCTTTTTTTCTATATAGGACACTCAATTTCCCAGAAAGATCAGAATGTAGGCAAAGATCCTTCGTTACCAGTCAGATCTAAGTGTTACATTCCCTTTCAAGAACCATAGCAACTTAAATCCTTTGCTATGTAGACTGGAAGGTATAGGAAATGCACTGATTTATCTTGTTTACAATCACAGCACTGTTCTGGAGGCTAAGGTTAGCACTCACTACGTGGCATCCATGCTCACCAAACATGAGGGTAGTTCCTGTTGCATAAAGAAGAAGAAGAAAAAAAAAAGGGGGGCTTCATAAATGGGTAACTTTTAAAAATACACTTGTTTGTCGACATCTTCCTTTGGATCTCACTATAGAACTAATCATCAATTTCATGTGAAACTTTTTAAATTAAGGACATGAGAAATCATCCTTGGAGTCAAAGTACAACTTCCCTCTGTGAACTAATAGCATAGATACACTGATCTGCAAGTTTTCTGCCAGCTTCTTCTTTCAATAATAAAGAAAGCTTTAGGGACCAAATTTCTAAAGGCTCTGTGAAAAGAGAGGAAGGTCTCAGGGGAAAGGAGGAGAAAGGGGTTGTTTGTATTTAAAACCAATCAGATACCAACCTTCAACAGAATTAAAGCATAGCCAAGTATTTAAGGATGGAGTGTTTGGGCATCTATATGAATGCTTTTCTGAAACTCGTGGTCTCCATAAGTTTGATTGTTCCAAATGCTTGGGGTGCCTTCCAATTTATTATTTGGATGCAATCAAAGACAAGATTTATGACTGTAACACACCACTTCTAACCAACTGAGAACACAATCTCCATTCCTTTCCTCATGTTCAGATATCATAACAATTCAACTCAAGTTAATAAAATTTCTCATCTGTAGGAATAAGTTTTGTAGAGTATTATTCCATTATATAAAACTAAATTAAAAGGCAAAACTGAATACTCACAGCACTTTCAGCCACCGTAAACCACTTACCAGAGGTGTTTTGATGTTCATCTCAAGCCTGCAGTTAACTATAAATGCCACCTTGCAGATTAATAGAATTTCAAAAGCAAACGTCCAAAGTATCCAGGATCCGAGGCATTTTCCACTCTCTTCACTTTTCCTTTCTCCTCTCCTCCCCTCCCCTCCCCTCCCCTCCCCTCCCCTCTCCTCTCCTCTCCTCTCCTCTCCTCTCCTCTCCTCTCCTCTCCTCTCCTCTCCTCTCCTCTCCTCTCCTCTCCTCTCCTCTCCTCTCCTCTCCTCTCCTCTCCTCTCTTTTTCCTTCAATCTTTTCAAGAATAATTATATAATATGCTTTTAAGGCAAAATGTTGCTTCACTGCCATTTCTATGCTGTAGTATATTTGTTTCTTATTCTGCAGGTTTTCTGCAGGCCTTCTGTATTTCTTTTGGTGCATAGGGATACCTTTATTATTTACTTGTCTATCCATCTAAATGGAAACACGATTGCTGTAATTTGAATGGATGCCTATATTAAAAAGCAGTTGAATTAATGCGGTGGGTAGTACTGGATACTATTCTTTGTTGAAGAGACTAGAAGAAGATTTTTATTCTTTCAGGAAAGATGAGTGTGGCGCTTCTAGAATCAGACGTATATATTAGCTATAATTCTTCATGAAACAACCTCTACCCTAAAGAGCTGTAAGCAATCATAGCAGCTAATAAAATGACTGCAGAGTTTCCAATGGAGTTTTTTTACCCAGCTGGGTTACTGACCCAGGTCAAATGTCTGCTTGCTTCTTCTTGCCTCCTTCTTGGTCTTCTTTCTCACATTCTTATCTCTATTTGAAAGAAAAAAAAAAAAAGGAAAAAAAAAAAGATATTCCACGCTTGACACATTGTGGTGATTTTTGTGTCCATCTGGCACAAGAATAAGAATGGTAGACAAGTCTGGGGTAAAAAGAAGGCTATATAAATAAAGATTATATTGCCTTATATTTTAGCTTTACATTATATGTAGCCTTATGTAAATAAGGTATTTAAGGCTATATAATATATATGGCCAACATGCCAAGGGAATTACTTAAGATGCCTTTGAAGTGTTTATAATGTATGTTTGGCACTAGACTATCTTGATTTTTATTTTTTTTAAATCATGCTAAATTGCATCATATGACTGTGTTCATTTCTTTCAACTAATATTTCTTTATTGTTTTCTTACCCTAGATAGCTGTCAGGCCTCTGTTACCATAGTATCCAAATTCCTCCTCATCTTTAATTTCTACTCCTAACTGCTGTCATGGAGTATTTCTCCATGCTCCAACTGCTGTCATGTCATGCTATTACCTGTGTTATTTTAACCAAGACAAAGTGACACACTTACTTCAAGGAACCTTTTCCTTTCTTTGCATTTGTTATCAATGTCAGTACTGTGATTCTTCCGCACCCCAGTTTAGTGAATCTCTCCTATTTAGGGACATTTATGAGTGCACTTAAAAGCAAATCAAAGTCATTTGGAGCCAAGCAAGCACTTAACTGCTTATTCAAAAATAAGACTTTCAATTATGCTTACAATTAATGTCCTCTTTCCTGGGAGTTGAAGAAGAGGATTACAGAGGCTCAATTTCAGCCTCTATGGTTATTGGTGTCTCCCAGTCCAGAGCCTCAGCTTTGAGAATATTCAGGAATCTAGGTACTTCAAACAGAATGTTTGGTGACTAATAGTAGAGTTAAAATATTAAAAGGGAAAAACAGTGTTCTCTTTGTTTCATCATTGTTTGTTTAAGAAATACTTTTATACATACCTAGTGTCTTGGGAGCTTTATTAACATATAATATCATTTGTTTCCATTTCATTTTTTCTGTGGTCTAGGCCTGTGCTGGCTTAGACGGGGTGATGTACAAACAGCAAAAGGAAAAAGCTGACAACTGCAGAAGTAAAAGAGCAAGGCTAATTATCATAGGATTTAATGTATGTAGGGAACAATTTTGAATTCTGTCTGCCCTCTCTCTTTTTTTCCTAATAAATACAGATTTTTTTCTCTATTTCTATAGAGATCACATACAAATACCCAGGCATAGTGGCTGTCATTCAGAAAATTATATATTTGTAATTTTCTCCTTGTTGAAAATTATTGTTCTTGAGACATTCCCAGTGCACAGAAGTTTGAATAGGAAGCACAATCACCTTGAGTTCTTTTCATGTTGTATAAATTGTTACAAAAAGAAATAATGATAATTTGTAGAGTAACCCCTCACAACACATCATTCCTGTGTTCAACATGTTAAGCAAATAAGCCAATAAACAATGTCCACTGACTTTTTTTTTTTTTTTAATTGGAATTAATGGCTATAACTGTAACTTTCTTCTCTTCAGCACGATCCATGTTGGCCAATACACCAAATGTCATTTTGGAACATGATCATTTTATTTTCTTTATATGCTGTAAGCTGTACTTTTAGAGCTGTTGAAGCATGCTTCAACCAGCTGAACCCATGAACCAACTAGCGCTGACTTATTTACTAGTCTAAATTAGTGATGATGCTGCTATAATTTATATGAGCTAATTCTATTCAAGTAAGATATACTAATTAGGAATCTGGTAAGCCTTTCTTTGCCATAGATGGCACTGATTTAACAGTGTTTTGATTTTTGATTTAATATCAGTGTGAAAAATCCTCTGTAATCACAGTATATGACACGATAAGTGACTTTTTGTCTTACAAATGAGGTAGTCTAAATGCTGGGAGATTTCAATGTGGCAGCTTAAATATACATTTAAAATGAAATTCAAGCAAGATGAGTAAATTTGAAACAAAATAATTAATTGCTTTTTTCCCCCTTTATCTGTTACAAAAGCAAATTGCGTTAATTTACTTTCATTTTAAGATGCTGGTAGAATTTTCTCTTCACAAAGAAACCAGTCAGCTGGTTGGCCAAAAAAAACGTCCCTCTAAGAATAGAACTCTCTCTCAAGTACAGAATAATATATTTTCTTCATAAGGAGACAAAAAAAAAAAAAAAAAAAAAAAAAGAGGAATGACACAAACAAAAACTCTCTAAGCACAGCTTCTTTGCTTTATTAGCCAATGTCAATCCCTTTTGAAACAAACAAGGAAAGAAAATAGACATGCAGTCTGTTTGTCAATTTTATGCTCATTTCTGTGAAGTGTCCTCCAACATTTCTCTTTCTTTTCTGTTTTCCACTTAAATACATTTCTAAATCCTCCTTACTTTTATCAGTTTTCTTGAGAACTGTGTACAGTTGCATAAGTGAGATGTCAGCTTTTCTGTACAAGCTGTAAAAGATGGACTCAATACTAGATTGCTTTCATTTTTGTTGATGCCACCTTCATGTTATAGCCTCTGCCTTCAGAGAGGGCTCCCAAATCATTTTATTTCAGATTACCATTCTTGCTGATGGTTATCAGATATTCCTTACTTCTTCTTCAGAGCTTTCACATAATTAATAATAACAGAGGTAACTAGCAAATTGTAGTCAGTATCAAACCATTAGAAAGCATAATAGACACAGTATATAACAGCTTTC
The DNA here is from genome assembly GCF_023343835.1 of Lagopus muta. NCBI lineage: Eukaryota > Metazoa > Chordata > Aves > Galliformes > Phasianidae > Lagopus > Lagopus muta. The sequence continues at coordinate 68,382,770 of NC_064472.1, forward strand.
AAGTTCTTTCTTCCTCAAAATAATTTTAATGGTTGTTTTAAACCACTGGCTTCAAAAAAGTCTTTTAATGAATTTCATATATCATTCAAAAAATAATAAAGAGAATAGAAAAGACATATAATTCTCACCCTCTAACAATCCAGAATGTTTTATTTAAACTGATTACGTTATTTATTGCTCTATTAATAATTGTAATTATTCACCTGCAAGTTTATTTCATTTTACTTATTAATATGTGTATGGTTGGCTTTATTTTCATGAGTGCATACAGACCCCACCTATAAACATGTTATACAGGATTTTAAAGGAATTGAGAAGATATTTTATTCTTTTGAAGAATTTCATCATTTTAGCATCTGAGCATCTGTTAGTCTGTGATGGATTGCTATATCTAACCTTCCACACGGGCAGTAAATGCCACTTCACTGGTTTCTAATGGGTGAAACAGGTATTTCTGAACTGATATGGTGTGTCTTGGGGAGCAGACCATATCTTCTCTTGTTATAATTCAGACCTTGAATTAAAGTAAGATGTGAACTCTTACTGTGGATCTTGGTCTGTTTCAAGTTGTTGAAGGTAAGTCATTCTAATCTATTTAAAAGCAAAAACATCTGAGAGGAAAAAAAAACAACAACAACATTGAACTGGCTTAAATTAAAACTGTTTGTTGTTAACAGCCCATAATTAAGTGCTAATAAATGAATTACATATTTGGGACCAATGACAGCAATAAAAGTAAGTGAGACACAATACTAGACACTTATTAGCATCAGCAAGTAATTTTAAATGTCTTTCTATAAGAAATGCCAAGAGGAAGCAGTCTACCTAACAAACACAGGTGGCTGCAAGCACTCGTGCAGCCAACAGTTATGTCTTTCTTCAGCACTATCAGTCTAGGGCAAAGAGTTTTGGGTGCCCCATTCACATTCACCAGCACTTGAACAAGAGGTGCCATGTGTGCATCCCCAGAGCATCAGCAGCTTCTGCTGCTACAAATGGGAAATGGAATGGGAAGAGAGGAAGGAAACCACTGTTCCATTTTAGTTTTCTTTATTTTAGCGAGGGCCTTGCAGCAAACATGGGCTGTGCAGAAAAACAAATGAGTTCCTTGCAAATTTTTAAAATCATTTCTCACTTATCATTTCTCGCTTATTTTATGGTGTGTTTATAGCAATGGTGGCTGCATTCAATAGGAACATGTCAACCATTAGGAGTGTATCTGCCATTCTCTTCTTCTGAACATTCTGACAAAATAGTAGTGATGTCAGGTAGTTGTAAAGCTTATATTAAAATATATATAAAAAACAATCAGAGATTATATTTTTATACAATACCAGTATTTGAACAGCCACAGGGTTTTGGGGTTGGGGAATAAATGTGAATTTAATCTGTTGTTTGGCTCTATAGCAGTATAGATAACATTTGCAACATAGAATTTTTATAGAAGTATAGTGTGGTAGTGGAATACGTTTATCTCCCTTTTAAAAAGGCAAGGAAGTATAATTATGCATATATATTCCTGAGCCATGACTCCTGAAGAATATGCATGCTTTCTCTGGAAATCCCATTATATGCAGTTTCTTTCTAAAGTAATTATGAGTACTAGAATAGGACCCTTAAAAAGAGAGATGAGCATTCCAGAGAGAGAATGCTTAACAATAACACTGTTGAGTGATTTTAATTATGTGGGTATTTTTTAGTAATTATTACTGTTTTCTAATAATGCCAGGTAATACTGGCAGCTGTCGTTACTTCCATTAGAAAGTAATGCTTCTCTTGTGAGTGTCTGAGAACTCATTCATAATGCTCTTTTGGAGGCAGATAGCAATGAAGTGAGATTGATTATTGCTTTGGGTGCATTACTGTCCACAATTTACTGACAGCTTGTCTTTAAAACTGAAATCTTGAGATATTTGTGATTCTTTTCTAACTGATTTTATTCACCTTTTTAGGGTGCCTTTCTTCTTTACATTCTTAATTTTTTTTGTCCATTGCATGCTATCTCCTTGAAAGCAACAGATACTTCACTTCCAAACACGGTGGCGGTTTTGATGTCATTTCTAGTAAATCTTGCACTTGTGTTGATGAGTGTGTTGAAAACTCATTTATAATAAGCAACCAGTTCATTTTGTAGGTCCAAGCAGAAGAGCTTTCAGAGGGACTGAATGCTTTTGCATATTCAGCTTTTCATTTTGAATCTCCTGAATTGAATTTAGTGTTAATCTGTGTGAACAAGTTTAAACATGGTTTTCTGTCTTTTGCAGTTGTCCTAAACGAATTGTTCATGCCAAGCTCTTATGCATCTCAAGATGTATAATGACAGAAGGCAGCTTCAATCTGGTTATTTTGTTTTATTATCAATATGCTGCTATTGAAGGCAGAATTTTTATATTATAATGTATTTATTTCCTGTTCAACAAAGATAGGTGCAAAATCCTGCACCTGGTGAGTCTGATTCAGAGAGGACATCAATCAAGATTTGAGTTACCTGGGATTCAAATTAATAGCATGGCTATTGATAAATCTCCAGTGAAGGACAGAGCACTGGGTTGGTCTCTCTTATAAGCCCATGTTAAGAACTCTCTTTTGATCCCTTCTGAGGATCAACTACAAAAGGCAATTACCAGATCAGCTCCTCTTTCTAAACCAGACAAAATATGTCCATTTAGAAAGACCTCTGCCTCCCACGTCCATTTTTAAATGCCCCTGCCCCAAGTCTTCCTCAACAGGAGAATAACAATGAATTAAGTGTGATCTTTTCCCCCCATGGGAACCTAATGCTGTCACAGAAGAGACTCTCAGGAGCTCAGCACGATGATTTGTGCTATTAATAATATGTTATATGAAGGAAACATGTTTTTATCTGAGTTCTGTGAGAAGAAATAGCTGAGATTCATATGCAGCAGTTCTCAGATTTTGGTTTTGCACTCAGCATAATGTATTGGTTGTAAAATGGCTTATTTCCTGCAAGGATATTATAACATTATACATCCAATGAGGACAGTAAATAAAAATAACTTTGAGCCTGATTTTAGCTCAGTTTGCTTGTTGCAGTACTTCCTAACATCATATAATTTCATATCATCTTTCTATCCCAAGTAAAATGCTTGGGTGTGCTTTGCTTGTGAATTAATAGAGTATCCACATATACAAGATATACGGAAAAAAAAAAAACAGGAAGTAGGTATGCATTTGTGATTGTGTGTGGAATTGGCAGGGTGTCAGGACAAGAAACAATTATTGCTTTTATTTATCAGTTCTCATTGTAATCCACATTAAAAGTCTTAGCTACATTTTAAGCTACTTTAAAGAGGCACCTTACTTATACCCTCTGAGGAAAAAGGCTATTAGAACTGCTATTCTTATTCCTTCATCAGCTAGAATTAATCTAGCTGTACTGAATAGCCCATATTCCAAACATCCCTCTTTATTGATTCGGATGGATTAGAGGTGGAAAGACTGGTCTGAATGACTCAGCTGGTCTATGTGGAGTCAGACTACTTTGAACTGTGTGCATGGAGGGGATCACACCAGCTATCAGTCTGCTGATTGATGCACAGAATTCCAAGGTTCTGCTCAATGCAGACTTTTGGGGAAAAAAAAAAAATCATTCTAAAGTGGAATGAAATGCAAATTATGAAACTTTATTCAACTATTATTGAATGGACTTGTTATTCCCTAATAATCTTTGCTAAAGTCCGCTTGTAATACTTGCTTGTCCCAACCCTGAAGCAATGCAGGCTGACAATCCTTTCATCCAATAGTTGAACCCTTTCCTGAGAGAAGAATTTGAAACTTAGGTCTTTCCAAAACTGTTTTCAGTGAATACAGCTTCCAGAAAACATGAGAACAGCAGTTATTGTTCATGTAATTGCTTTTTGTGTACTTGGGGAGGGAGGACTAGAACATCAGTCCTGCTGCACGCTGATAAACACTACTGAAACAGTTGTTCTCATAACCAACTGCTGGAGGGCATTTTCTCCTGTTTTAATAACTCTCAAGCCAGGTGCATCGTATCCATCAGGGGCTTTTGTTTATTTGTTTCTGTCTTTCATTTTTGTGGGGAGAAACAGAATTACTGAACAGTTCTATCACAGGCAAACCCGGAGGTGGTTGCAATCTCAAAATATGTGTTGGTTCCTGTCAGTCTCTGTGTCAGAGTGTATCTAAGTAGCATGTGTTTTTGATAGTAGGTGTGGAGAAAGAAATTGCAAAATTTCCCTGAAACAACAACCTTAACACTCAAATGATGAAAATGAGTAAATAAAAGCAGCATCTGCCCCAGAGAGCACCTGGATAGCTATGCCAGTCTCTTTGCTTGCAACATTCATAGCAGATTTTAGTCATCCTCCAGTCATTCAGGAGCTGGTCATTGCCTATTGCAAGTAATAGTGAGAATAGTGAGATAGTAAGAATAGTGAGATAGTGAGAAGCCTGGGATGATAGTGAAGTGGTGAGAGGAGTATAGTTGCTTCTTTCTGAACAGTTTAAACTGGTCGGCTGTGATGACTTAGCAGACAGTGAAGAACATTAGGAAACTGTTGTAACTTGCAACTTCAAATAACCTTTTGTTAATTACATTCCTGGCCACACCCACACTTATTTTCACTCTTTTTGTTTTTGTTTTTGTTTTTGAGCCAATGAGTGTATGAAAAAGGCTTAACAGCAGGTGTCATTCACAGTGATCCTGTGTTGTCCTCAGTATGGCAAGACAAAAAATCTCCAGAGACTGGCTTTCTTTTTGTCTTACTTAAAAGTCAAATCAGAATGTGACACTGAGACCAGAATGGCAGAAAAGCTCCTTCACACATAAAGCCTTCCCCTCTCAGGCTCTGCTGGGAGCTCTGGGATGTTTTTAATGGAGAGCTAGAGGGAAAAGCTGCTAGTCTGTAAGGGCAGCTTTGTCCTGCCCACATGGCCCTTGTGCTCCCTGCACCCAATGTGTCTCTGACAGAAGTACAGTGTCTTTTTCAGTAAAACCAAGTGAAATTCCAGTTTGTGTTTTAAAAAATTCCTGTAGTTGTTCACAGCAACATACCACGTTTTGATAAAGGACTGAATTTCTTACTGGGTACTCTGTATCCCATGAGCTCCATTTTCTTTGCTTATTATTGATGCCATTTCCGTATTTTCTTAAGGTTCATTATCTTGATTTAAATACAAATCTATCTGCATTAATGCTTTTCTGTATTAATGCTATTATTAACTTAGTAGAAATCCATTTGTAATGTACCAGAGACTTAGTCTGGTCGACTTTCTTGGAAAAAGAGTATTGATAAATGAACGCATCATTTTTCTTGTTCTCTTCTGTAGTTACACATCAGTGGCATTGTTCTCAAGCTCATGTCAGTAAGTGGATAATGACAGTATCACTTCAAAGATCCTAAAAATCTGAGATGTAGTAGTCAATGAGGAATGAGTACTAAGCCAGTAAGAACGTCAAGGTGATGGAGGCTGCTGTATGGATAGAGAAAAGTGAGAGTCCAGTGCTGTTTAAAGCAGGAACACACAGAAAGGGATGAGCTGGGGTCAGGATGGGAATCTTTGGTTATGTTCCTGCCAGGAACGCATTCGTTTTGTGGCTGTGATGAAGTTAATTCATGACAAAGGACTCTGGCAGTGCATGCTTGAACTTCCTGCAAAATTTCCCTGTGGATGCTGAATGACTGTTTGGGTCTAAACTATTTCCTTCTTCCTACAGCTGTAAGAATGTACCTGCCTTTTCATGCTAAAAGTGAATGCCCATTATTACTCCATGAAATAAACACCCAAGATTCTAGTTTTTTTGCTTCTATAATCAGCACACTAGACATGCTTATATATAATCTGAGGACAGAAATTCATTCAGCTGTAATTATGTGATCTCATTTGGCATCTAACTACATGATAAGAAATCAGTGATTAAATTTCCTTTCAGAATCTTTCTTCATCAGTCACAGAACAAGCTCAGTAATTATTCCTTTGTTATTGTGAGAACTGTGCCTTCGCTATTGCATTGCTAATTGTTTACAGCTAAGGCAATTTATTTTTATAAATCACTCAACTGACTTTTTCTGGTTTGGTGATTCTCCACTGTTTTCAAAGGAGAAAACAGGGTTTATAGATTATATTAAATGAAATTCGTATGATCCTTCTGGTACACAAAATAGGACTACCGCAGTATCCATAATACTTTGTTCTTCTACCAGACATTTTAATCCAAAATGATTAATAAATATTCACAGAACATCCCAGCAGAGACCTGCAGGTTGCCCCAAACAACAAAGAGCTGCATCATTAGCGCAGTTGGACTAGATGATTTTAGTGATCTCTTCCAACCTTAATGATTCTGTGATCAAAGAAAAAATAATATCATGTTATAACTTGGGGTGAAATAAATCCATGCCCACTGCAGACAGAGCTTTTGAAAAACCTGATCGGTGGAAAGTGTGCCCGCCCATGGCAGGGGGTGAACTCTATGATCATTAAGGGTCCCTTCAATCCAAACCATCTTATGATTCCATTACTCTTTGAAATGTCATGTTTAACTTCCAGTGAACTTTGCATACAGTATCTGTGTTTTTAACTGTCTACTTGCAAGTGTCTATTGGATGCATACATATTCAAATAGTAAAAACTCGTGTAATTCAATCACATTTGCTCAGAGTCAGCAAAGTGACAATTTTGTGGCCAAAATAAAAAAAAGCTACTCTTTAACCAAGTACGAAGTGTATGAAGTGGGATGGGAACACTAGAACTGTAACTAAGGTTTTTTGGGTTTTTTTTGTTGTTGTTGCTGTTTTGTAGTTTTTTTAAAGCAGTTAAATCCACTGTGTAGAAACTTACAAAAACTATGAGCCCAAGATAGGGCTTCCTCACCTGTGGTATCTTTGGTTCTTATAAGTTCTGGAAAACCTTTAAACAACTGAGTAGTCATGGTTTGGATGCTTAAAGATTCAGTAAAACTGATTTTATGTCTGAGGTTAAGAATAAGCTGTCTTACCTCCTTCATTGACATCATTCTGCTCCAAGAAGGTATTTACTCACTATTAGCAGGCTGAGGAAAATAAAATACGAGCAAGAGTTCTTAAATCAGTCCCTTATCCTGATGTGTCTAGGTATATACATATGTATCTTTCTGTTGGCTTTACAAAACAGTGTTCTTATTTTTATATTTGAATAAATTATGCCAGAAAGTGAATTAATTCTTGAGATGAAATAAATTGAATAGGCATATGAAGCATCTATTCTGACATTGTTCTGTTTCTAGTTTATGGCAGGTCTGTGGTATTTTTTTTTAATCAGATAAGTATGTCAGAAGGCTTACAAATCCAAATTAGGGATGTGTCTTCATGAAATGTTATGCAGTCATCACAGAATGTTGTCAGATACCTTCACATTTGTAATTACTGTATACAGTAGCACTGAAGGTGATGTCATTGTATAAAAAAAGAAATTCTTTATTGTCAAAAATAAGGTAATAGGACCTTAGGAGGTACTGGTTGTTAAGCCAATTCTTAAGTCAATGATAATCATTGTAGCAACTGACTTCAATTAGATGCAAATATAATTGATTTAAATTTTTTTTTTTGCATGAGGTGCACTAAGCTGAAATTCTAAAATAAAGTGAAAAGGTTTGTTCTGAAGACTTGACAAGCATTTTGTAAATAGCACACTAAACTGAGAGTAGTTATTCTGAGAGTTTCCTCCTTTTTTCAAAGAAGGCAAAAGAGTTGTTAAAGATCTGTGTGGGAATACAGACATAAATTAAGAAATCTGTAATGTGGTCAGTACTGGAAGAAGCCTGATATGACATACTATGTTTTCTGTTTACAAGGTGGCATTTGGATGTATGTATTTCATTATTAAATTAGACTTAAAACTAAAAAATGTATTCTGCATATGCTTTGTACTGTTCACTGCTGTCCATACTTTAAGGAAGACTTTTATTGTTGTTATTATTGTTGAGGAAAAACTCTCAGTTCCCATGCATTTTCCCAAATCACTCCTATGGTTTTCTTTGGTCCACTCAGGAGGGAGATAAACTTCCCTGACATTACTGCATTTGTTTCTGGTTAACTTCTAATCTGATTAATTGAAATTATCAAATTTTGCTGTTATTTTTTTTAAACATAGCCTTAACGAAATTTCAAAAGTTTCATCTTACAGAAAAAGTTGTCCTAATTACTTTTTTATGTGTCAGTTAACACAGTTGAAGTTGTCAAAATTTGCATTGTTTTTAAATAGATATTACTGTGCTGTTGAGTATATGCAAGTATATACTTAAGGAGAAGAATGTTGTTTTTATATACTGAAAATCAGAACTTGTATCTTTTTCTGAGACACAAATGTATGATCTACTTTTGTATTAGCTACCTAGGAAATTATTGACTGTGTTACTAACACTACTGACTGAGTGACTTTCAGGGTTTATTTAGTAAACTGAACATTTCAGGAGGCTTGGCAATAGTATAAAGTAGGATCTGGAATTTTGGGGAAGATTAATCTGAAATTACTTATGGTACAAATTTCCAAACATCTTACGTGACCAGATTCAGAATGCTTCCCTTTGGGTTGTCTTTTGGCCCTCCCTTGAGGAACTGGAAGTCAAATTGGTGAAAATAAGACAACAACGTAACAGCTGTTAAGATTACTTTTATTCTTGCATCATTGTGATATTTCCTACAGAAGTCTTTTAGTGAGGTGAATCTAACAGAAATATTTTGGATGATCTTCATAAACTCTGCAGTTTGCTATGAAGAAATTAAACCTGTGAAATTAAGATGAATACGATAGTTGTACAATTTGTATTATAATAAAGCAAGGTCAGTAGCAGAATAACCATATAGTATTTGGGCTGCTGTGCTCTCATATTTCAAGGATGATAGGTAATTTTATACTAACATGAAATTGGATGCAGCAAGTCTGCAGTTTCATGAATTAAAAAATTTTCAAAGGTCTGAAGAGTAAATAAATATTTTCAGTTAGTATTTGAAAATAGAAGGTGTGAGCGTGCATGGCATGTGACCCAGGGTTTGCAAAGGAGTAAGCTTCTTCTTCTCAGTCTCTCAAAAATAGGACAGAATTGCCCATTTAACAAGAGGACTTTGATGTTTTGAACTCAAGGGGCAAGATCATCAGACGCTGTAAATTGCTTTCCTGAAATCACTCTAGACACAGAGAAGCAAAGGATCTACTCCAGGCATTCTTCCATGATAAATGAATCACAGTACAACTCACAGAATATCTGCAAATGACAGAAATTAACACGGAAGAAGACTCATCAATGTGTTCTTTTGCTAAAAAAAAAAAGCTTTTTTTCAGTGTTTTGTCCAATTTGCTGACACAAGCATTGGCAAACTGGGAGAAATCCAGTCATTATATTGCCCTTCATTCTGAAAAAAACCTGAGTAAGAGGCTGAAGCTAGGTATGTTATTTTCTGTCATCTGTGAGATCGGTATTTATTTTCGAGCAGTGTTTGTTGGTTAACTGCTGCTGCAGTAACCAGTGCTGCAGAAGGAGTACGAAATATTGTTGATTCCTGCTTCATAAAAATGGTCACTTTAGAAAGATTTCTTGCCAGGCTTCATAATACAAAATGAGCTGAAATCCAGGTTGGGGAGCAGAGATGGGCAGGAACATATATTACAGCGGACTTCCTTCTTGGAAACTTCAAAAGAGGTACTGAGGGACTGAACAAATTGCACTCACATTGTGAAGGTAGCTCTAAATCAGAAAGGAGCATGCTGCTTGATACTGAAAAAACTCACAAGCCTGCAGCCTACCTATGCAAAGTAAACGATTTCAAATTGCAGGATTTTTTGTGCTTAGCTAAATTAGTTGCAGAAATTTTAATAGGTGGATTTTATTTTCAAAGGTGCAGTGATCAACTCCAGGACTTTAACGCACTAAGACTTAAGGTAAGTTATTTATATAATGGAATTGTTTTAACTGAGTAAATCCTATTTTGCTGTTTGTAATTCTATTGAAAGAAGTCTAAAAACAAGTTGGCTTTAATTGTATGTTTACCAATTTTGTTCTGCATGGAAGAATTGAGTTATGTGCTATGTTATTTGAGTTGACCGTAGCAAGCTGATCCCAGGTCATATATTTCTCCTCTCTTAACTGGGTGGAACAGGTTGACTGATCACTTGGCTGGTATGTTTTGTTCTGTTTTATGACTCCCATTGTTAGGCCTGAAAAGTGAAGATAGATGCAATACAATCCTTTAATAATGTTATTAAACTTTTCCTATTTGGGCATTAAGTTTTAACAGAATATGTTCCAGAACTCCAATATGGATCACTTCTTAAAACTTCTGCTTTCATTTTTAATATAAAATGTGGCTGTAGCTCCAGGACTTTGGAGGAAAAAAATGAAAAAGTGGGATTTTAAAGATGCATGAAATGGATAGCAAATAAAAATGCAGTAATTTTTGAAACCAAAAATCCTGTGTATTTTCAGTGCTTGATTGATGGGGTTCTCCATGAATGTTTGCAATTTCTTGTGATCTGTGAGATCTCAGAGAGGTCAGAAAGCCACATTGATGCAGCTAGAAAACTACTCTGCAAAATCTTCAGTGCTTATTACATTTCCCTGTTACCCAGCAGATATGTTTGCTCACACTCTTCCACTCTTCAAGGCCTTAAAGAAGAAGACTCTGCCCTCCCCAGCCCACGCTAGATTCATTTGGCAAAGAAATCCCTTCTTCATACCTATGTTCCATCTGTCTTCTGGTAGGCCCATTACCAGAAATAATAAATGTCTGCATTAAGAACTTTGTCCTTGAAATAGCACCAATGGGACTAGAACGTTTCAGATATGCTTTAGGAAGGAAAAGTTCTGCATATATATGGGTAAAATCTTCATCACAACCCACTGGAGTCACTGCTCACATTCTGAGCAGCTGACAGATTCTGATGCAAATCACATCAGCTGCTGCAGAACTGGTCAATTCCATTCCATCAACCGACAGTGAGCCATCTAGCAGTAAAAATACAGGTCAGGCAGTAGTAAGTCTTTCCATGCAGGAGTGCTAGAGAAAAATGAGAAGTTGTTATCCCCAGTTTTACTGACTAATTAATTCCAACTAGTTGGCATGGTACTCATGTTATCTGATATTGTTTGATCTGTTATTTTGATGGCTCTAGGCTAATTCTCAGCAAGTTATTATACTAGTAATTTTTAACCTTTTGTAGCATGTTTTGTGATTGGTCAGAGGAAACAAAAGGCAAAAAGGTCATGAAGAAGGAGAAACCATGTGATCCTCGGGGATGCACACTCTACCTGGAAAAATTGGCTGCTATCAATTTTCCAGAATCCAGGTGTTTCCAGAATCACCTGTTTCAAAAGATCACTGAAATAACTGAAATCCAGCACCAACATTTAAAACACATCATCAGAATTAATGCATTCATTACATCTGTGTTCTCTTCTCTGAGCTGTCTCTTTCTCTATCCTTTGCCTGTCCTCCTGGTTTAAATGGCAAACCCTTGGGTCAGCTAATGTCTTACACATTTATATAAAATAGTATAGCAAGAACCACTTACTATATTGTCCTCATTTTCCATTAGTACTACAGAAAAGAATATAGTAAAAAAAAGGAGCAATGAATATCTCCCCATACATTATCCAAAACCAGCCAAAAGTCAGTACACTGCATATCCCTCATTTTCTTTGTTGAGAAACTGGCAAAATGCTAAAACTGAAATGAGCAATGCAATTCTCAAAACTGAACAGGATTTCAAGCCATCACACTGTCAGAACTCTAGAGGAGCTCCAGAGGAGACAGAGCCGACTGCTCTCACCAGTACTGTCATAAAGCCTCTCACTGTAATCAGTTCATTTATGAATTTCGCTTTCATGATGGTGGAGATGCAACAGAAAGTGTGGGGTTGTTGTGCATGTCTTGCTTGTTTGACTTTACTGCTGCCCATTAGGTAGCACACTTTTAAATATTTGTTCTGTAGCACTGTGCTTTTTAAAGTATTTTCCACACTTCAGCTTTACTGCCTCTCCATTGTTATTACCTCAGCTCACTTTAAGACTGAACTGCAGTGATGGTAGAAATGAACAGGCAGAGAATGAAATTGATGTTAAATATTAAACTTGTCTACTTAAATAGGGTTCAGGGAGTTTTAGATCTAGTGACATGTTCTTGTTCAGATTCTTCTTTTAAATGCCAGTTTTGCTGAATGTCTGTGACTTCAAAAGTCACAGCCAATATTATTGCACTAGAAACACTGCCTTGGCAGAGTACAGAGGCAAAATAAGCTTTCTTCTACTACTGTAAAACAGTACGCAATTACAGAACAGATTACACTGATAATGTGCAGTAAGCAAAAGATGTTGAGTTTTTTTTTCATTCTTTCAGACAACTTATACAATATTTCACAGAATCACAAAATGTTTGAGAATGCCAGGCACCTCTGGGGATAGTCTAGTTGAATGCCTCTGCTGACAGTGGGATCAGCTGCAGCTAGTTGCTAAGAGCTGTGTACAATTAGTTTTTAATAGCACTAAAGATTGAGACTCTACAGTGTCTCTGAGCAACCTGTTCCAGTGTTCAACCACCTTCACAGAAAGAGTGTTTTCTTGTGCTCAGACAGAATTTCAGTTTGTGGGTATTGCTTGTCACTGGGCTGTGCTAAGAACTTACTCCATCTTCTTCTTCCCATCAGATACTTACGTGTATTTATAAGGTTCTCTTGAACCTTCTCTTCTCCAGGCTGAAAAGTCCCAGCTCTCTCAGCTTCTCATCACAGACGAGATGCTCAGGTTCCTTCATTACCTTTGTAGCCCTCACTCTGTATGTCAATGTCTTTCTTACTGGGGAGGCTAGAGCTGCTCCAGCTCTCAGATGTGTCTCACAAAGACTAAGCAGGGGGCAAGGATCACCTCCATCCACCTGCTGACACACACCTCCTAATATAGCCCTCTTACTTCAAAGGCACATGGCTGGCTTATGGTCAGCTTATCACTGGATCCTTCTCCGCAGATCTGTCTCCAGCCAGTCACCTCCAACATGTACTGATTACGGGAGTTTATTCCCACCCAAGTTCAAGCCTTTGTATTTCCGTATGTGGAGCTTTGTGAAGTTTCTCCTGGCTCATTTCTCCAGTCTCTTATGGCCCCTCTGAATGGCAGAACACTTGCCAAACCTAGTCCTTCTAATTTTGGATCATCTTCAAATCCATTATGATGCATTCTGGCTTGTTGTCCAGGTCATTAATGAATGGGTTAAACACTTTTGGCCCAAGTATCCACTTATAGGCTGAACCACTAGTGATTGCTGGCCTTCTCCTGGGCTTTGGGCCACTGAGCATAATTCTTTGATGCTAACAGTTTGCATAATTTTCCATCTATCACAGTGTGTGCATATTTAATGTGTTCTCTGTATGTGAGGATGTTATGAGAGAGTGATGAAAACCTTAGTGAGGTTGAGATAAACAGAATCCAGTGCTTTACCTTCCACCAAGCTCATGGAATGCTGTCAGACTGTTAAACTGTTTCCCTTCCATAGATCTGTGGTGACTACTTCCAGTCAGTTTCTTCTCCTTGAGTTTGGAAAGAATTTCCAAGATTACTTGCTTAATTTGCCTAGGATTTCCAAGATGCTCCTTCTTACCCATCTTGATGGTGGGTGTGATCTTTATATTCTCCCAGTCCTGAAGAGCCTTTCTGCTGTGGAGGAAATGACATGGGTCAGCTCCCTCAGCACTCATGGGAACATCCTGTTGACCCTCCATGTATACTAATCCACCCCATTGTCTTCAAATCACAGAGTCATAGAATTTCCCAACTTGGAAGGACCAATAACATTCACCAAGCCAGTCCAACTGCAAGCTCCACACAGAACCAGTCAAAAATCAGGAGGTTTTTCTACAGGCTCTTCTCACCTTCTCTTTTATTCCTGCTGAAATCTGTTTTGGTTATTTCTTGCTGTTGGTTTTTATGATGATCTGCACTATAAGACATGGTCAGGGAAGGTTATAAAACACTTCTATTTCGCATCAGTTTTTCTACTCTATCTTTGGAGCTGATTTCTTTATAAAAGAGTGTACAAACCCCTGTTTGTTGCCATGCAATTGACTTTTCATATTTAAATTCTATAAAGACTTTTGCCCCAGTGATACTCTCTGCACAATCTGCTTCATATCATTTATCTCTTCTGTTAGGTGCAGACTCCTTTTAAGGCACTGCCCCATGTTTTCATCCCACCCATCCTTACTCAGGTTTTTGCTGTACTTTCACACTCATAGGATGAATGGAGGCTTTCAGGAATCCTGAAGGAGGAATCTTGATATATGGTATCCTGAGCTAACAGGTGATCTTTCATCATTGCAAGCAATGTGCTCTTGGGTCAGTGCATTTCCAGGACATTTGCCTGTTCCTCCAGCATTTTTCTTTAGTGACAAGTATGCTTCATTGATTAGGTACTCTTCCTTTCTTCTTTGTCTGCTCCAAGTTTAGGCAAGACTTTTCTTCTTAATAACCCAAACATCCTCAGTTTAAGCACAATTTCTATTATACTGTGTCAGGAATGTCTTCTGCCTATGTTATTAAACAATTTCTAGTGTATGGAAATCTTGACCTCTGTTCAGACAGTTTATCTTTTGATCCTATTACTTTCCATTTTTCTCAGTAGCATTAAAGATCAAAGTGTTTCATTTCAGTCATACAAATTCTTATGTATCTAAATCTGCAAGAAACATTTTCAATTCTTATCCAATTGCTCTCATCACACTGTAAAATTAAAACTTGGAGGAATATGTTGGGTGTCTAACTTGGGCCATACACAATCTTAGACACTCTGATAATTTTAATACAATTGAACAATTGTTGTATTAAATTGTTTTAAATCTGCTGTCATTCTGGAAAGTACTTATGAAAGCTGTACTTTTTTAGTTAGCTCCTTTGTGAATCTGTGACACTAGATTTCTAGGAAAAGTTTTCTTGCTCAGAGATGTGACTGTGGAATGATTGTTAAATAAAAAATACCTTTCCCCATTGTATTTTGTATTGTAGTTTGATAACAGATTTGTTCTGAAGAATATTAGTGTGTTTCTCCCTCTATCACATTAAAAATCAGTTCTTCTGATTGTGGAGGCCTCTGCATCAATCAGTGGCTGATCAACATGCACTGAATTGGATGAAGAAGCTTTTTCAAAACAGAACATTCAGTTGACTTCCAAAGTTTGCTCCACAAACTTTTTTCACTGTGCCTATATTCATCTGGGAGGGATTTTCCTCACATCTAGAGGCTCACAGATTTGGAAAGATGTGGGAAGCCTGACTGCCAGTGAAGACTGAGGTAAAGAACTTGTTGAATGCCTTAGCCTTCTCTGTGTCTGAAGTTGCCAGGCTCTCCTCATTTATTGGAGCACATTCACTCTCCTTGGCCTATCTGTTCTGAATGGTCTACCTGTAGAACCTCTTCTTGTTACTTTTCACATCCCTCAACATGTTCAGTTCAATCTGCACTTTGGCTTTCCTGATACCATCCTTGCACGTCTGGACAGCATCCCTGTATTCTTTCCAGGCAACGCGTCTCTGCTTCTACTTCCCATGCATTTCCTTCTTTTCTTTCAGTTTGGCCAGCAGGTCCTTTTCCTGCTATGCCAGTGTCCTGCCTCCTCTGCTCGATTTCTTATACTGGATGGAGAGCTCTCACATCTGGGAATGACCAGTTCATATGAGAGGGGACTTGCAGGTCTATCTAAGCAGTAGTTTTGGTTTATTTTGTTTTAAGATAAAAACTATCTGTTAATCCTGACTGTTTTAATGAGTCAATAAGGACAACACAGTTGCCTATACTTAGCAAAAACTGTTTATCTGGAATATGAGTTTGCAGTATGTGGTTTTGACATATACTGGGTAATTGTGGCTTTGTACATGCTCATTTATAATGTATTAACTGATTAAGTTCACATGGACACAGTTGGCTTTTTTCAATTAAAATGAAAAAATATCTGTGTCTTACAGGTTCGTTTCAAGCATTTTGAATGTGGTGTCATGAGAGATGCTGTTGTCATGACAGGTTGGGATTATCATGATCAAGTACTCTATTTTGATCACCCAGTTACTAAAAACTTTGCATGGTAGAAAGTAAAGATTGGACTTTTAAAAGCAGTAAACAGGTAAGGCTATTTAAATCTGTTTATGTATTGTCTGTTTACAGGCTTATTTCAATTACAGCTGTTTATAGAATCATTTATCAAGTTCTTTCAAACAGGATGGCCTCTTAATTGCCGTCTCAAAGTAGTAGCTGTGTCTTGAAACATAAATTTGCTACTCTCTAAGTGCAGTATGTTAAAGATCAGGTTAAAATAAAATTTTAGTCATGTTTCTCAAACAGAAACACAAAGAACATTGGCTTTACTTGTGTTAAAGCAGATGCCTATTCCACCTTATAACTTACTTTTAAAGAGCATTTGTACAGTCCTATCTTACAGCCAAAAAATATCTGCATTCCACAAGCACAGATGCAAAGAACCTCAAACTTCAGTTCAAAATAGCTATTTACTTCATGCAGCACATTGTTTTCTTTACACAAAATATGTTTTTGGCAAAAGAAGACTGATTAATTTCCCTTAATACCTGTTAATAAGAAGAATCTCTGCTAAACCAACTGGAGTTGCACCAGTATGAAAAGAATGGATGAAATGTGAAGAATTAGGCAAGCACAAGAATTTAAGGTCTACTGTGCACATTTTTGTATTAAAATTTTGCTACCTGTATGAAGTGTGAGCCTGAGGGCATGTTTATTTCAAGGTTGTTTTAGCTTTGTGTTTTCCTTTATTATTAGATCCTGATAATTCATTTTCATTTCTGGATAAGACTTCTGTTTTGGACTCTAAATAATTTATCTCATTCCTTAGAGCAATCTACAGAAACTGATTAGTTTAACATAAAGCAATTTGTTATGGATACATTCAAACATTACCAAAATTCACCCTTCCTGTTTGACTTTGGTGTTTCAGTAAATGTGGAAGAGAAGGTGAATTGGTTTTGGTTTTGTTTTGTTTTTATTTTTCTCTGAATGTTGCTGTAGCTTTTTTCTTTTTAAGCAAAACAGTTCGACTGTTGCAGCAAACTATGCAGCAATATGGCATTTTGACAAAGAACTCAATTAGTGGAGACTCCTTTTGCTGGTATGTAGTCTTCATGCTTGTGACTGATTAAGGAAGACTGTTCGTGTTTTCCTTTTGGGGCTGGTATAGAATAATTTCCCAAGACTATATGCAAAACTACCTTGGCTGTGTTTAAGGCAGGAATCAATATGGGTGCACAAATTCCAAGCTTACGTCGGTGTGAAAACCACAAATATGTCACTTGGGTGAGAAAGCAGTAGAGCAATGTTCAGACAGCAGTGTATCATGTGACTATGCGACTTCCAGTCACGTCTTCATTGATAAAAGCCAGATTGAAGTAAGATCAGAGAAGTTATCTTTAAATTTCATTTCCCATGCTTCTGGTTTTGAAGAACATTCAGATACGGGTAAGTTACTATCTGCATCTGTACCACAGATAAACTAAAATTTTGTCTGTACATGAAAAATATTTGAAACAGAATTACTGTTAGCAGTAGAAAAAGTGAATTTTTTTGTTGATGTTGCACTGCATCTGAACTGTCCTCTGAATTAGAAACAAGTTATTTCAGGAATAGGTTTGTTTTAAATATTTTTACCAACGTGGTGATGCAGACTCAGAATAGAAAGGAAAAAGGAGTGGGCCAATGACTAAAATAATTCAGCTGTTCTGAAAACACCATGCTGCAGCTCAACTTAAAGGCACAGAATTAGGAAAATTTAATGCTGATGTTAAGTGATAGAAAAAAGTATTTGTTTAAAATGACATATAGTGGTTTTGTTTCTAGCCTCAAGTTAATTTCCTGTGGAAACCTACAGTCTGATAAAATATGCTTCTCATACACGTATATTTCTCATGGTAGCTTTATTCTTATGTTAATCATGTATATAGGTGTGAGTCACTTTTGAATTGGGATCTTTTGTGCTGAGGTCATCTTTGTCTCCTCAAGCCCCTGACTTTTATCCATTTAAAAATAGATACATTTGTTGACAGTTTTTAATTTAAGTGTTGGTTTGAAGAAAAAGTCAACAGTGATAAAACTGTCAATAATATTTAACAAGCTTTGAGGGCATGCAATATGTGTAACATGAGGCAAAAGAAACATGATGGCCTTATCTTGCCTTTCATGCATTTTTATTCTGTTGTCCCTCTAGAAGATCTTTGCTGTCTCTAACACACCATCCACTAAAATGCTATCTTCCTGTTTTCCCTCAACAACCTCCTCATGATATCACTATGCACTTGTTATCCTATGAAGATGCAGTGCTTTTCTTAGGGGCAGGAGGGAGAACTGGGACAACCACAGCTACCTGATGCGTACCTCTGATATTTTTATGAGAGATTGTTCTCAGTGCATGAGAAACTGTAGTCAGAGGCTTACATTAACTCCTGAAAGAGAATCATTTTTTACATGCTTACTGATTTGTGGGGATTTCTTACAGGGAATTTATTTTTTATAATAGTTTAATTTTTAGTCAATAGCAGTACCCTCTAGTATCTGAGTGGCAGCCAGAAATTTCTGTCCAGAAGTTTATATGTTGTTTTTAGGCTCTGATTGTATAGTTACCAAAATGATAGCACCAAGCCTAGGTCAGAAATGCTCTGCTTTCAAAATATGGTGTATACCTTCTGAAGTTCCTGAACAATAGAAATTTAGATACAATACTAATGTGGCGGACTCTTAATATTTCACTGGATATTAAATCAAAATGAAAATCTTTTCTAAAGGTAACAAGTTTGTTCATATTGTGAAAGCTTTGCGTATAATATGCACAGGACAGGTAACAGTGATGTGCAAAATAGCTAAAGACACTGTGCTTTTGGGAAGGACTTGAAGATAAATATATATATTTTAGATCTGGAGGCTTTAAGTAGATAATAGTATGATGTTCTTCCTTCAGCATTATTAGTGGGGGGCAGCTGCTTGATAACTCCAAATCACTCTGAAGCTGTTCACACTAGTGTATAAGCAGTAAGAAGTCAACATATCTGGGAGCATAGGGATGAGATGATCAAGTTTATGATCCCTTATGATTTTCTGAGTCTCACCTGAATATATATTGAACTTAGATTGCAGACCATTTTTACTACAAAAACTTTGTTTCTCTATGACTTATTCCTCCCACCAATTCTTTCTTCTTTTGAAGTTTATGTACTTTAATGTTTCTGTTACATAACATGTAATTTCTTGACTTCGTTTGAAGAATGGTGTCTTCTTGGAAGACAAGGTTCCAGAACCATATAAATATGTACAAATGTAAAATTTGTTTATATCTAAAATGTTCTGTAATCTACCATGGTAAAAGAAGGTATGTAAAGGATTGAACCTCAGGAATCAAAAGACTAATAATATGAAAATAAAATCTATTGCAGTTTAATTTTTTATTATTACAATAGTAAGTCTCATGAAATAAAGCCACTGTAAGACCCATCTTTAGATATCTGAAGTTAGATAAGGCTGATGGTGTTTTTTGCAATGAAACATACTTCTGTATGTCATTTTTCCTGTCCTTTTAAGGCAAACTGATTGATTTTACTAGATTGTTTACAGATTGTTTTTGGACTTTGATAGGGAAAATCTGATTAAATCTGGGCAAGGGCCTTTACTGAGAACCATAGAATCTTTAGAATTGGAAGATGACCCATCTGTTCCAACATCCCTGCAAAGAACAGGGACATCTATAGTGATATCAGGTGTCTCAGAGCCACCTCCAGCCTGACCTTGAAAGTCTCCTGGGACAGGATCTGCACCACATCTTTGGGTAGCCTGTTTCAGTGTCATGTACATGTTTCTGTGAAAACACTGTGCAAAAGCTCTGTTGATCTTACTGGCTCTCTGGAACACGGAAGACAAGATTGGCTTTGTTCTTCCTCTTTCCTGCTCTTCCACATTTGAGTTCTTCAAAAGAATTTGATACTTTTGGTAACTTATAATGTGTGCAAATGTATTGTGGCATCCCTTTAATAAATTTCCATTAAGTTTTAAAGGGAAAGTGTAAGGAAGGACTCCACAGTTGGAGGAAACAAAGCATGGGCAACTCAAGAAATTTGTCCACATCTCTCCACTGTTGAATGTGGACCAGAAGGTCAGGAAGCACCTCTGAACCTCACACATGCAAACTGCCTCCCCCCACGAATTGTACCTGGCTGTAGTGTTCTATGGACCAATTTAAGTGTCATCTGGGCAGATGATAGTGCTGCTCTGACCCAGCCGGAAAGCTGGAAAGACAGCGTAGTCCTGCTCTGCCAGAGAACCCACCAAACTGAAGGACAGGAAAATGTAAATATTAGAGAGCTTCATCAGCATCATCTATTAATATGCACGGAGGTAAATAAGTGTTCACCTTATCCAGAACAATATAAAATGCTCTTTATATAAGTATAAATATAAATATATATAAAACTTTTCTTTAACTTAAGATTATAATCCCCTTGGAACTATACCACTCTTACTTAAACACATCCTTGCGCAGTGTTCCATATCAACCCAGAGTGGGTCAACATCCAGTGCCTGTGACTCTTAAAACTCATTCCCATACGCATTTTTTTGAAATGAAGTCTCATAATCCTGTTCCTCAAATTTATGTTTCAATTAAAAGCAAAGTAGCTTCTTCCAAACTTTATTTCTCTTACATGGCTTTTATATCTTCTTTTTATCCTTCCATGCCTCACTTTATACCTGTATCAATCATTAGATTTCAACTCTACAGCAAGTTCAGCTGACCAAGAAAGGAAGCCAAATGCAGATATCATCACCATGCTCACTAATAAAAATAAATGAGTTACCAAAATGCTTTGATTATAGAGGATCTTACAAAAAGTTAATAGCAGATCTGAAGAAAGGTTTAGGGAGATCCTAAGCATATCTACGATCTTGTTACTGATGAGAGGAACTAAAGCTCTATAACACAGTAGCTTCTTCATTGAAGTGTGCCTGTGACTTTACTAAAAAAATGTGTAACTGAAAGAATGTAGCCAGAGTTGATTGGATTACAATCTATGAATTGAATCTGAGCATCCCTTAAATTTGTTTCAAGTGTTCTTGACAATCTGTAAATTCTCTGAGTGTTCAGCACTTCACAGAAAGATACACAACAATGGTGTTAGAAGAG
Organism: Lagopus muta; assembly: GCF_023343835.1. Taxonomy (NCBI): domain Eukaryota; kingdom Metazoa; phylum Chordata; class Aves; order Galliformes; family Phasianidae; genus Lagopus; species Lagopus muta. The sequence continues at coordinate 68,403,953 of NC_064472.1, forward strand.
CACAGGCATCCATGTAAGAAGTGCCTGCTATTTGCCTAATTCCCTGTAGTGCCCAGTATTTTGATATTACGCATTTTGTGCAAATAAATATAAATCTATATAAAGGTCTCTTCCTGTTTCTTCTTTTTCTCAGGTTCTCTTGTTTCGATGAGATTTCAATCCCACTGTAGGCACTTTTAAAAAGTGCCCTCTCCTTTTCAAGGACATTTATGTACATAAAAGAGATTCAGGTGGTAATCTGATTGTCTGGGGATTTTATCAAGATCAAATGGCACTTTGAACTTTCTGTCTTTACAATTTCATGGTTTTACAGTTTAAGTTTTATGAGAGTTTGCTTTTCTCCTCTTACTGTCTGACCTGTTGTGACATTGTAAAAGCAACACATACTTGCACGCTTCTCAGAACACAAGAGCTTCATTCTGTGATGAGACAAGAATGAATAACTGAGAGACTATTGTTAGCGTGATGCAATTTGGTGGGGCTTCTCTAGCTAGGGATAGATCTTTACAGATTGGAAAAGAAAATTTATTTAACAGTGTACACTCAGATAAACTTCAACTTCATATAAAGCTCCTAAACAAGATTAATATCTCATTTTCTGTCAAATAAATAATATGTATTTTAGGAAGTCTCTACAGAAGCATTTAAAGTCATATACTTTAGCAGCCTTAAATGAGCTGTCCAAGTCAGTTAAATAATCAGTTCTTTCTTCCTTCCCCCCCAAAAAGACAAAAAGTGGAAGAAGGAAGAAGGGCTAACTTTTCATATGTAGCTATATGTTGAAATGTCCTTTTGTGTATCCTTTTCAACCACTGTAGCTTGATAACTGGAATAGCATGTATCTTGCAGCAAGTTCTGTATTCTGGAGTGTTCACAACTGAAAATAACTTTCTCCACTAGGGTAAGCATAAATAGCATTAATAGAAATTCTACTGCAGTGTAAATACTTTGATCAAAACCTACAGTTTCAGAAAAAAAGCACAGGTGTAGTACTCATTCTAGCCTTTCTAAGAACTGTACTTGAGCTCTGTAGTTGTTGTCACTGGCAATCCTTGTTCCATTGCTTTTGTTACTGTAGTGATTCAAGTTGATTAGAAGTGCTTTTTAAGATACTGGACAAATCCTGGTCTGAAGTGAAGAGGAACTCTTCATAGGAACTGAGTACAGCCCTCACTGAAAATGTGCAAATGTGTATGAAGGCCATTAAGGGGAGCAGTCAAAAAGTTGATCTGAAATCGTCTTTGCAATGTACAGCCTCTGTGAGCATAGTGTTGAACGTACAGACCTGATCTGAAATCCATACAAGTAATGCACTTTCACTGAGATTCCCTGTAAATGCAAAGCATGCAAAAGTAGTAAGTGAAGCTTCAGGTATTAACTCTCCACAACTTAATGGTGCTGCAGTATGCAGTTTTGGGCATTTGAGTTATATCTGTTATTAACCAGATGGCATATTGTATTGTCCTGGTTCATGAGTAGCTCAGAATCATTATTGTCTTTCCTGTGAGAGCTTGCTTTACACAAGAAAAGGGATTTGTTGTAGGTAATCAATAAGTTACACGATTCTGGAGAATGTTAGTATGAGATGTGAAACTAAATTTTGACATTTTAAGTTTTTGATAAACTGAGGTAGTTTTCTTCCTGCAGCACCTCTTTATCTGTTTTTGTCATATGACTAACAAACATTAAGCACCCTTCTTAATTGTGAATGTGGAGATCAAATCTACCATACATTGCATAACACATATGTTGAAGAAATAGCATTGTATTGAACTGTTTACATTTTGTTTCTTCAAATGAGATATTTTACAGATGCTTCAAGCTGAAACCAGATACTGTCAGTATCCTTCACATCTACTTTTCTCTGTGTAACTGCAGTGAAATCAGAACTGCTTAGGAGCAGGCTGCTGTAAGATGGTGCTTGTTCTCATGTCAAAAAGCCTTTCATCATGAACAGTAGGATAAACTATTTTAGCTTCCTGTCTTCAAAGAGATGTGTTCTATAAATGAAAGAACAAAGTATTCTGACAATGCTCTATTCTATTGCTGTAGAAATAACTTCACATTATTGCATAACTGTGTATATGGCCATATGGGTGCATAATTACAGTATACAGAAAATTGCATTCAACTGAATGCATGTTAGAAATAATTCTGGCAACAGACTTTGTGAGAAAATATTTAGCCTCTTTTTTAGAGGAACTGTGATGTGAACTTTGGTCTTTCACTGTCATCTCCTTGTGTTCCAACTCTATCACAGTACTAACCACATTTCCAGTCAGAAGACAATGTAATGATTCATCATACCTGATTCTGTGAAATTAGAGCACTGATACTACTATTATTTCCCTATCATAGCCTCCTCCTTGCAAAGCAAAAGAGTGCATTGGATTTTTTCTTTGCATTTTGGGATTTTTTTTCTTCTTTCAGACTCTGTTGGTTCCTCTGCTGTTTCGTAGGAGCAGGGATAAACACCTTTGAAGATTCCTACAAGTGCTATGTGCTGTTCTGTCAGATAATGGCAGGAATTAATTTCTCCTGGATTTAAAGATGGGACACAGTAGTAGTAACATTCAGAGTACAGTGTTGCGAGGAACCTTGACGGGCTGCCAGATGCCCACCCTGCTGCTCCCTCACTCCTTCTCAGCAGGATGGGGGGAGTAAATAAGATGAATAAGCTGAGATAAGGACAGAGAGATCAGTTACGGTCATGGGCAAAACAGACCTAACTCTGAGAAGATTAATTTATTGCCAATTAGAAATAAGGATAGTGAGGAAGAAATCTAAAAGTCCTCCCTGTCCAACATCTTTATAGACTCAACCTCATTTCTTCATTCCCAGTTCCACAGGATGCAGCTCCAGCTTGAGGCTGCTCCTGCAGGAGTACCCATGGCTGTACCTCTTCCAAACCGTATCCACTGCTGCACCAAGGACTCCTCAGTGGCCATGCATGCAGATCTGTTCACCTCTTACCCTCCTTCTGTGCTGATGTTGAGGCTTGTGAAGCTGCTTCTCTCACATTTTTCCTAACTCCTCTTTCTTACAGCTACTGTGCAGCCTTTCTTAAAATTGGTTTTCACAGAGGTATCACGGGCTTTGTTGATGGTCTCATCTTTGGCCAGCAGCACTTCGCTTCTGGAGTCTGTTGGAACCAACATAAGACCACCACTACGGTCCTCCTCAGTAGCAAAACTGGAGTGTAAGTAATTCCATTTCTGGAGGGTTTGGTTCTGGAAGTTACGAAGATCTTCTTGCATATGTAGATAACACCACTAAAAACTATTCAAATTAAGTAAAAAGCATGAATAAAGTTTTTGCCAGTTTAACAAAATTTTCAAAGTCAGAGGTGAACAATTGCACTGATACATTTGCAAGCATGTCTGCATATAGCCATTGTGCATGCACAAATCAGATATTTATTCATGCACGTGACTTAGTGAAAAAACTAGCTGGCTATTTGCTTATGCAAATACCTTGTTTTTACATCCCTCAACTGGGAATTTGCACAAAAATTTTCCACGTGTAAATGTTTAAGCAAATGGTGTACACCTAAGTTAATGACTGAAAAATCAGAAGAGAAGCTATTTCCCTCATCGTGCTACAGATTAAGCTGTGTGAACATCAGTAATGTTGTTTCATAAAAGTTTGCCTGAAAATTACCAAATGGTAATTTATTCCTTATGAGCTCTCACTTATTAGGTTTTATTTAGGCTAAACTTTCAAATGCATATGCATTTCAATCAAAACAAAATATCGTATGCAAGCCTTCACTGGTCTTAAACACTGTCAGAACCTGATGTACTAAGAAGAGAACCATTCCAATATTTACTGGTCACGAATATTTCACAGAGCCCAGTGTCTGAAAATAGTGTTCTGTGAAATCCCCAAATCACATAGCTAGAAGATTTATTTTTCATGTCAGAACTGGAGATATTCAGTAAATTTACTACCAATATTCATCTCAATCAGTAAGTGGAGCCAAAACATATGATTATTGCTACTGTGCATACAACAAATGTCACAATAACAGATATACTGCATATATCTATGTTCTGTTTCCTTATGTACCTATGTTTTGTTTGCTAGGTACTCTTTACCCAAAGAGTGCTTTCTTACGAAACATTCTGCATGTATCATGATAAACTGGGTCGAGATTTTCAAACCTGTTAGACAGAGTCTATGGAGAGGAAATCTAATCATAATGACGTATAAAATCTTATCAGAATGCTGTTTTGATTTTGCAGCTTACAATGCATTTATGGAGCACAAAAAGAGATTGTATGGAGTCACTTTCTTTAAGTGGAAGGACTATTTAATTAAATAAAAGAATGATGGAAAAAGTAGCAGAGAATTACAGCTGCAGCTTGTGCTGCAGTCTCCAGTTAGCCTACTAACCGTGTGTTTTGAATTTGGATTTTTTTTTAAATTCACAAGATAAATTCAGAACTTGTTTCAATCAATGGGGTGCATTCTGCACTAGGTTTGTATTTGAGAACTAGATTTGGTTTTTGAACCACACTCTATAATTCAGCAGCAGTTGTATAAATTACTCTGACTTGCAAAGTGCAGTACAAGTATTTTGCAATACCTGTTTGTATTTATTCAATTGTTCAACATCTTCAATGCCAAGCAAAAAAAATTACTACATTATTTCTTTGGACAGTGTTTTAATTTGATGTTCACTTGTATAAAACTTTTCCAGAATTACAGAATTGTAGAGGTTGTAAGGGACCTCTGGAGATTATCCAATCCAACCCTCCTGCCAAAGCAGGTACCCTACAGTAGGTTACACTAGGTAACAGTACACTAGGTAACTAGGTACAGTAGGTTACAGTAGGAAAGTCCAGGTGAGTTTTGAATACCTCCAGAGAAGGCGATGCCACAACCTCTCTGGGCAGCCTGTTCCAGAGTTCTGTCACCCTCAAAATAAAGAAGTTTTAACCTCATGTTCTTAAAGAATTCTTACATTCCAGTCTAGGTTTATTCCCCTTGTTCTGCTTCTGGACACCATTGAAAGGAGTCTATCCCAGTCTACTGGATTCCTACCCATTAGATATTTATAAGCATTAATAAGACCTCAGTCTCTGAAGAAGAGAATTTTTGCAGGCTGAACATTCTGAGGTCTCAGTCATTCATCATAAGAGAGATGTACCAGGCCCCTGATCATCTTTGTAGCCCTTAACTCGATGCTCTCCAGCAGTTGGCTGAGTTTTGTGAACTAGGGATTCCAGAAATAGATGCAGTACTCCAGGTGCAGTCTCATGGGGCAGAGAGGAGGGGGTGGATGACCTCCCTCAACCTCCTGGCCTTTCTCTTTTAATGCAGCTCATGGTCAGCCTGTTGCCCACCAGTACAACCAGATCCTTGTCTGCAGAGCTCCTTTCCAGCAGGTCATTCCTCATGTACTGATGTGTACAGTTACCCCTTTCAAGGTCTGCATTTGCCTTTGTGGTTTCTCCTGAGATTCCTCCTTGCTCAAATTTTGAGCCTGTCCAGTCTTGTTGGTTGGCAGCTCAAGCTTCTGGTGTGTCAGCCTCTGCTCCCAGCTTTGTATCATCAGTGAAATTTCTGGGGATGCGCTCTATGTTTTCATCCAGGTCACTGATGAAGATGTTGAGCAAGATCAAACCCAGTACTGATGCCTGGGGAAAAAGGCCTTCAAGTAGACTCTGTCAAAAGCCTTGCTGTAGTCAAGGTATACAACTTCCTCCTCTCATTTACTCAGCCGGCCACATAGAAGGCTACTAGGTTGGTCAAGTATGATTTCTTTGTTGACTACTCTTGATAAACTTCTTCTCTTCCAGTTGCTTAGAAATCACATCCAGAATAATCTGCTTTCTCACCTTCACAGGGATGGACTGACTGGCCTGTAGTTTTGCAGGTCATCCTTCTTGTTCTTTGTGAAGACTCGAGTGACATTGGCTTTTCTCCAATCTTCAGGCATCTCTGCTGTTCTTGTTGTTCTCCATGACCTTTCAAAGAGGTTTGGGAGAGACTTGGCAGTTACATCTGACAGCTCCCTCAGTACTCATGAATGCATCCCGTCAGAGCCCATTGAATTGTGTGTGAAATTTACCTAGATAATCTCAGACCAGTTCCTCCTCGACCAAGGGGAACTTTTCCTTATTGCAGGCTCACTCTCTTAGCTTCAAGTCTGGAATTCCAAGTACTAAGACTGAAGCAAAGAAGATATTCAGTAACTCAAAGTAGAAAAGCTTTTTCTTATGTTCATATGCCACTTTCTGTGTTCCAGTTTGTGCCCATTGCCTCTTGTCCTGTTCCTATGCCCCATCCTCTTGATACCCACCTTTCAGATATTTTTAAGCATTAAATCCCTTCTGAGTCTTCTCCAGGCTAAACCAGTACAAGGTCTTTCAAAATTCTGGAAATAAGTGTATTTTCTCATGTCAAGTCTGAGATGTTTCTAATTTTGGTCTATCTTTCTATCTTTTTACCAGAGCCACAGATACCATTTCTAAGGCTTGTGGATTTTTGGCCTTTTTTTTTGTTAGAAAGACAGTTCAAACTGTAACTTAAACATTTTTGCTTTTTGGCTTTTTGATGAACAAATGTTAAAAAAGTACTGATAATCTATTTAAATTTGTGAATTAAGGAGATGGATTTCCAATTTCCAATGTTTCCCTTTTTTTTCTTCAGTGATTAATGAAATCAGTGTTTAATGATCAGATATTGAAGGTCTCTTCAATTAGCACATAAACTGTAGGAAGAATCACAGAAGAGGGAACTTGAACTTCATACTCTATTAAAATACTATGAACAGTGGAAGCAGAAATTACAGCAAAATATGTTAACACTTTCATTGCAATAATATCAAAAAGAATTATCATTGGTTACCTGTAATTCCCACTAGTCTGGTAAGATTTCTGTAGTTCTCTTCAACTATTCTATCTTAATTACATAATAATAGCTTACTAATGCCTTTTATGAGATCATACAAAAAATAAAATAAATAAACTAGGTGATTTACACTAGTTTATTATTCTTTGGAACTGAAATGGACTAAGAACACCCACATGCTCAGTTACCCACATTCTCAGTTGATGAATGGTAACATTCATCATTAAATTGAACAAAAAAATTGAACAACAAAAAAAAAATTAATGATATGTATGTAGCCAAGAAGAATCTGTTCTAGTTCATAAGTAATTCAACAAAGAATGGCTTGTAAAGAAAGTTCAAAAAGGATACAAGTCATTCCCATTTGTACACTGGGTCAAGCAAACTGCTGTCATTGGTTTTTTACCTTGTAAAATGTAAGGACTGAGAAAGACACTTGTCATTTTAAGAAAAGGCCAGATTAAATAGATCCTAGCTTGATTCTGTTCATCTGAGAATTAAGATATTTTCCTCTAGGTTTCTTTCATCTTCTTAATAAAAAGGCAATGGCAGTTTTTTTTACCGCAGGTTATTTCAAGACTTTACTTGAAATTTTTCAGTGTAGTCTATTTGAAAAGCAGTATGGTGAATTTTTGCTGCTGCATACCTTTTCTTAGGTACCTGAACTGCAGGTTGAACCTCTACTGCAGTGTCTAAGATAAGCAGCACCACAGCCCATGCACTATAATATGAGTCAAATAAAGTAGCAGGGAGGTTGAATCCTTGGATTTTCATTAAAGGCCAGAACAGAGTAGTGCTGCTGTGCAGATGTTAATTTGCTTCTTTCTCAATCACTCCTACCTTAGAAGATGCACATTTTAATCATGCATAGCTTAGGATAGTTCTAACTATTTTTCTTCTTCATCCTCTTTTTTTTTTTTTGGTCTTGTTTTAATAGCATGACATTTTCAAATGCTAATCAAAGCATGTGTTTACCACTATGCATATTTTACATAGGCAGAGCAAACTGACCTTTCTGCTGTGAAATAAACAATGGGGAACAGGAGTTTTGTGTTTTTTTTTTCCCAGATGTGAAGTATTTTATCTGTCTGAAGAATAGCTGCTTAAGGAATATCTGATCTGAGTATGTTGGGAATAGCTTTTAGCCAGTCATCGGCGCTATAAATTAATGTAAAGGACAGAAATCTAATTTGTTCTTACTTCCAAATTTAGTCTCAAAACCTTTCTCACTTCCATTGTGCATCAGTGGTGTTAGAAAGGTTTCAGGTGCGTGGACATTCTTGCACAGTTTCACATTTGTGGTACCACAAGTTCTTTTCCTCCTTACCACTGTCAGAAATCAAACAGCTGTACAAGGAGTTGTCTCTGTGACAGGCAATTGTCCCCCTTTTGTTGGTTTTAGCCCACTTTTATGGCCACAGCCCAATCCTCTGTTTCAGCTCCTTGCTCTCCCACACAGTGCCCAAGCAATCTTAGACTTACTGCATTGTCTCACCAAACCTCATGTCCTGCCTGTCAAACACTGGTAACAGCACTTCTTGCTTCTCATTTTGACAGCAAGCAATTTGGAGTGGGGACTGTCTGATACTCTATCTGCACAGCATTTGGCACAACAGGGCCTCACTGTTTGAAATCTGCATGCATTTGAAATGCGAGCAATGAAAAACAATATGTAATAAATCTTACACAGGCTCTGCCAGAAGACTTCCCTTTCCAGTGCTGTTGTAAGTGGTGGCAGTGAAGGCACTGTATCCAGCAGAAGAGGTAAACTTTCTGTCTACAAAGTAAGAGAGAAAAGGTGCATTTTTTCTCAGTCTGGCATGAGCCTCACCTCTCACTGGGAGGATTGACTTTTATGGATTGAAGGGCAGTTTATTTTCAAGGCTCATTCAGCCTTGGCCTCTCAGCCATGGCTGCAATCAAGGATGTCAATCAGCATTAGCTGTAATTGTTTTATGATAGAGAACTGGAATGAGGCCACCAATTCATTTCCTATAGGCCACAAAGCAGCCATCTAATTGTCACAATTTTCAGTCATTGCTGACCTCAGGCAATTTCATGCAGTTATCTAGAGGTAAAAAGCTCCATATGTCATTACCTGGCAATAAAGCCATCTATGCTTTCAAATTCCCACTTCTAAAAAGATATCTGGCTTTCCTGCGCTTCCTTATGTGCTTAAGGCAGCTGTTAAATACAACAACAGAGAAGCGTGACCAGGGAGGCCCAGATGCAGTCAGCCCAGCTGCCACATGCCCCTTTGCAGAGTTTTTTTCTACTGTGTGGCTTAAGGAAAGAGAATGACTTCAAGTCACTTGAATCTCACCCAAAGAGAGAGGTAGTATTTAAGAAATCTGTTCAACAAGTCACTGCAGTCACTGTCTTGGGGACTGGTGTTCAGGGAGTATTAGCAAACATCTTTCTGAGAACTTGATATGAGACTGAGATCTTGGCACTAGCATGATTCTGTACTGGAGAGCTTTGGCTCTTGGAGAGTGAGGGAAAGGCCACTGTTTTTGTATGGATTTTGATTTTTTTTAACAGTGAAATGTTTGTAAGGTGGTTGGTTTTGCAGTTAGATTTCAGTTAAGCTGTAAAAGACGTTTGAAAAGCTTGCACCCATAGAGACACTTTGAAACATATCTCTGAATAGTACATCTGTCCAGTTCCTGTGTTACACTTATGCAGCAATCAAGGCTTCCTAAACCTAATTTGATTGTCTTCAAAACTAAGATACTGATATTGCTGGTTACGCTTATTAGTTTTTTAATTGCAATAAAGAATTATAATAAAATGAGGAAGAATGGTTTGAGAAGGAAAATGCTATGCTGTGCAGTAAAACAAAGCAGGATTTGAGCATCAAATTATTTTGAGTAAACAAATTGCAATCCACATTGTACTTTAATTTTTAACAGAGAAAAAGAAATCCAACTTTAAAAAGCCCCAGAACACCTGGAGTTGATTTTATGTCTACATATGTATTCCAAATTATTGATATTTTAGGTAGATATTTTGTCTCTCTCATGGGTAACAGCAATGACGGTAGAATAACATGTAAAAAGATGGAACATCATAATAATTTCATTAATTTTTTTTAATTAAATCAAACACAAAATCAACCATACTGCTGCGTTGTTCTTCTACCTACTTTACTTGTTTTACATGATATACCAAATTAATGACGGTAAATGTAATTATCATCAATGTCAGAACAAAAAAGTACATCGCCATTAGTCCAAGAAAACAGTCAAAGTCTGGTTTGCAGCACCTAAAATTACTTACATATTCTTTGAAAGAATTAAGCTGTATTTGCCTCAGCAAATGCTTGAATAACTGATATGGAGGAGGCAGGGATGTACAAATCCACTATTTGTGGATGCTAGGAGAACACAACCACAGATAGTATCCTTCCATGTGCTTTTTGTTTATGGCCACTTCCAGAACAAGAACAGAGGCTTTCAGTGTACCACGGGGCTAACATAGGGGAATATTTTCAGGCTATAGGAAATGAATGTTTTTTGAAACTTCTCACCACTAGCTTTTAAATTTAAAGTGCAGATTGGCTGAACTTATTTTAATGTATTTTGTTAGATCTAAAATATTGTACTTCCATATAGTATAGCCTTCTCTTTGCTCCACAGACATGCTGTCTCATTTTATTTTTTTTTATTCTTATTGTCTTGAATTTCAGATTTTCTGTGCCTTCAGACATGGGTTACTTTTAAAAAATGCTGTAGGATGAAAACAGGAAGCCAACCAATGTTAATCCTTTTTGGAATGTAAATAGGTAGAGCTTCTTGTCTGATAGCTCTATGCACTGAAACTGAGCTTTCAGAGTCAAGCAGATATGCCATAATACAACATTTAGAATATTAGAAACGTTATGGTTGGAAAACTAAGTTAAATATCCACTTTTAAAATTTTATTGCCTCATCCCTGAATGGATTTTTTATATCTTTTAATGGAAAAATAGCAATTGAACTAATTTCTGCTTAATCTTGTAAAATGCTAAATGATTTCTGATTGGCAGGGATGGATCAGGAGTGACAGGAGAGATAAATCAGATTAAACACTATTTTTGGTGACTCAGGTCATTCTGTGCCTACTGCTTTTCTTCTGTTACTTTCTTTTTAGTCAAATACATAGAAAATCAAGGCTGGATGTTTTTTTTTTTTTTCAAACTGATTGAGAATAAAGAACCTTTATGTGTATTTTATGTGTATTTTGAGTAGCTGAAGAATTAGAAGCAGAAAGAATGCAAATTCAGATTTTTTGAGACCGAAAAGTGTTCCTATCGATTTCATCACCAAGACATTCTGAAGTATACAGTAGCACAATACAACACAGGCTGGAACAAGAGATGTTCATTTTCCTCCCTCAGGCCTTATCTCCTGAAAGTTATTCTTGCTTATGACTTGAGCAATACTGTTATGAACAAATCTATGGACTGGAACTGAACCCTGGCTCAGGAAACTGATGCTGTTTTAGATTAAGGATACAACAAAGAATATTTTTATTAAGAATCATAAAATGTGAAAGACAAGGAGAAGTGATAGAGAAGTCTAGAAGGGCTACCTTTACTATGTCATTTGTAGCTCAAGAAGGCACGTGTATAGTCTTGCTTGAGTAATCGTGGCAGTGTGCCTTTCAGTGCTTTTCAGCCTCAGTCATGCTCACATGTTCTATCTTGTCTCTTCATTGTCTTGTTGGCCTGCCTGTTGCATCATTTATTATTAAAGATGCTTTGGAGCTGCAAGTGCCCATGACTTCAAGCCTAAGAATCTTAATTAACATCCCTGCTTTCCACTCATACAGCCAAGCCCCAACACTCCCAGGTTGAGAGGCTCTTTCCACAACTTTATTGCTAATTTACTTCACCTTGGTAGCCAAACAGTATCTGTATACAAAAAGATGTCTGAACCAGAGAACAGGTCTTACATGAGGAAGATAAACAGTTTTCTTGCCCAGATTGAAAGCAAAGGTGTTTGCAGCTTCCTCCAGTTTTGTTTTGGATCTGCAAACATAAAAATACCACAAGGCACTGGCAAAATTGGGATTCTTTTCCACATAATGCAGTGATGAGAAGACTTCCAGTCTGACAGCAGGAACTGAGGTTTGGAAAAAGAGATCCTTCCTCTACTCATTTAAGAAAATGGCTTCATATTCTGCTATTTATGCAGTCCTTTATATCGAGATAAAAGCAGGTATAAAATGCAATCAGTTCAGTCTTGTTCTCTTACATCCGCTTTGTACAGACATAAATCATGCATGAGTTGCTTACTAGGGAAGAATCAGGTCTGAAATATCTATGTTTTATGAACTTCAGTAGGTTTCTGTGAGTCAAAGCTGAGCTGGGAGAAAATAAACTGTTAGTCTGAACGCTGGGGAAAAAAACAGTACTACAAGGAATTCCAAACATTGCAATCTGTTGTGTGAAGTGTCTCTTAAGTTCTGTCAAAAATGATTTGAAATGTCACCTGCCCAAGTTCCCAATCCTCCAGCATTAATCCTTTCTGCCCTGAGACAACATTACTTGGCTCCCCTCCCCATCACCAAACACAGAAAGAGGACATGAATGTGCTGCAAAAATCCTTTGCCTTCTGCTCTTTCAAATAAACGACACAGTACAACTTACAGCCTTTCATTTCTTGAAGATATGTCTGACCACAATCTGTTCTGCTTCTCACACGTGCAGAAGTTAATTTTGAAGAACAGGCACTGAACCAGGGGAGAGAGAGGGGGAGGGCAGAGTCTCAGCCTTCCTTTGGTGTCTCTTTCATGGAAGCTGCTGAGTTTCACAGCTTATAAAAAATTCATCGCATTGTTTGAAGAATAAAACAACATGTATGTGTCTGCTCCCAGCCTTTCGGAAAGAGCGAAATTCCTCCTGGATATGATTTATATTCATTGTGCAAGCTTTCTCATGGCTGGAAAGTCAGTGAGAATAAAGACAGGGTGGAAAAAATGGTTTGAAAAAGATGTTCTGTGTTGTAGCTCACAGCTTTCATCATGCTGCAGAAATCTGATTTATTTTCATACTTCACTAACAAGGCTCTCTGGTGAGATGGATGTTAATCTCCACAGACTGTTCTTCCCCTGGAAAAAAAAAAAAACCTAAATTCCTAGAAGATATTTTTTAACAAGCTATAAGGAGTTGCATATACTTATCTGTGCCTCATATTAAAATGAAGACAGTCAACTTCTTAAGACTCTTTTACAGTACATGTTGAAGAGGAAAAAAAGCAGTAAAAAGTAAGGAGTACCTGCAGAAATATTCTTATAGGCTGTTGCCTCTTAATTCCAATTTTTTCCTTCTTCAGTCACAGAATCACAGAATCACAGAATGGCCAGGGTTGGAAGGGACCTCAAGGATCATGAATCTCCAACCCCCTTGCCACATGAAGGGCCACCATCAATTTCCAGTACTCTATTTTTGTTTGCTCTTTGAGCTGTGCTAGGGCTAGGAGGAGGAAGGTTTCTAAAGGAGGTGGTGGCAGCAGCAGTGGCACCTTCCCACAGCTTCCTTGTCTGCTGCTCAACATTTGTCAAACATACATGCGCAAATGGATCTTTATTCTTGATTTATAAGTCCCTTAGTACTGTGGCCTTGTTTCTTTATTTCTCCACTCTGAGCAGTTAGATTTCTCTTCTGTGAGGGAAAACCACTTCCACAGATAGCACAGGAATTTGTAGTTTTTGCTTTTGTTAGTTGTTACACGGTGCCTAGTCAGTGTTCTTTAGGAAACCTCTCAGAAGCTAGTGGGAAAAAAAAAAAAAAAAAAAAAAACCAAACAAGTGACAGCACACTTTTCACCATGCCCTTAATCTTCTTTTTGGAGCAGTGGTCCATGCTATCTTTACTCCTGGAATAATTCACCTTAATTTCTTGCATCATTTAATGCCTGTCATCCTCCAAATTTCTCCCAGCAATCTCTTTTGCTTCTGAGAATACACCTTTTTTTCTGTTGTGGCTATTCAAACCTAGATCTTCTGCCCTGGTTAAAAAGGGTTTTCAAATGGCAAAAATGATATGTGTCTTTGGGTCACTCCATTTATTTGGTAACATTAAATCATATGGTTCTTGTGTCACTAACTGTCACTCCATTGAAACATGGCGTAAGTTGATATGCTCTATGGCTAGTACAGGTGTCAAGGCTTGGGAATGCACTTTCTGGTGGTGTCTGGTTGTTCCAGCAGTTCCTTATGGTCACCATGGCTAGCTCAGTACCTTTCAGTGGGAATTTCTGGGCCTCAACATATCCTGGAATAGAGGAAGTATAAAATTCCTCTGTGATCATTTTCTGTGTCAGACAGCTGTAGTTCTAGTTTTATTCTTCCACTGTAATTTGAGCTTGCTTTGGGAAAACTAATTCAGTGCAGGTGTAAATACTCAGTGATAACAGGAGATAATAATTCTAAATATGAAAATGCGGTGCTGGGTAGAAGGAAGAACGCATATTGCTCTGATGCTGTGAAAGCATCAGAGACTATATGATTTGAAGCCTGTGGAAATAAATCTAGAGGAAAATAATTGCCTACTTCAGAAATATTTCCATGGTGTGTTAGTTTTTATACCTTTTTTAATGTAATGTGGTGATATTTGTGCTATCATGGTACCTTGGCTGTGGTCCAGGGCTTTCTTATGCTAGGTGGTATGCAAACAAAGAATAAGAACTCTCTTCCCTATGGTGTTTACAGAGTGCATTTAAGATGAGACAACGGTTGGAAACAGACATGCTGAGTGAGAACAAGGCAGTGAGGCAGTACTGATCAATACACAAGGTAGTGATCTCAGCAGTGCCTAATTGATGCTATGGTTTTGTGCAAAACCGTATGGCGAAATAGAGTTTTAAGGAAGCTTTGAAAGTGCTGTCAGTCAGTTCTGAAGTTTTGAGAGAAAGCATAGACAGAGATGTACATCTATTAGGTAGAGTAAAATCTGTAAGTGAGGAAAAGATAATTATATGGCATTAGAACAACTTTCTGTAGTGATAGGGCAGTGCAAGAGGCAGACTGAACTGAAATGCTCTCCAGCTACAACTAACGATAAGAGAGGCTGGGCATAATAAATTTTTAAGGTTTGAGAATTTTACAGAACATCAAAGGTTACAAAAGAGGTTTACATCAAAGGTTACAAAGAAATCCCAGACACCTACAGAATACCTGAAAAGGTTCTGCAAGCTCTTCTGCCTAGAGATGGGCTATTACTCTCTTGATTCTGGAATTTCACTGTCTATGAGCCAGTTTTCGCATGCATAGCTATGAAACAGCAGAAACAGGGCTGCATTGTCAGCCAGAGGGCCAGAACTCTAGTTCAAAGACAACAGCCTTAGTGACAGTAAGTGGTAAAAACTCCTTTGTCATTTATATAAAATAAATATAGCAGAAAGAATTTGGGCTTTTTTGTTAAGAAAGAAAAAAGTCTTCAGGTTAAAGTATCTGAAAATACCACCATCACTTTAGGTGGTATCCTCTTTAACAAAGTTGAGAACCATAATTTAATTTTCTGCAGATGAAAAAAAAGGATGATATCTCTTTTAGCCTCAGCAAAACACCGTATTTTTATGGAAAATGTGCATGCTAATTTTTGTCTTATTGCTTATTTAGCATACAGCTGTGACTGAGTGACACTTTGAGAGAGGCTTCATTTGGAAGGGAAAAAATAGCTCCACAGACAGTAAGACTTCTCAAGTCCTTTCTAAGCAAGTTATAGGATAGATATAAAAGGAAAAATTCCATGGTGGTTGTTTAATACCTTCTGAGCCATTAAGATCAACAAAATTAGACACCTTTGCCACTTAAAGTCAAAATTAATATATTTCTCTAGTAATATTTACTCAATGTTGAGATTTAGTAACCAGCTTATTCAAGTTTCTTAACTTAGAAGCATATTAAAATGTGTACTGAGACTTCTGAATTTGAACATTAAATTCTAGACTTGCTGACAGCACAGAAATCACAAAAAAGTGGAAACTACTTTTCAGTTGGTCGTTGAAAACAATTCATTTACACTTCTAAGACAGGTTTCTGATTTTGTTTCATTTTCTTGCTGTGATAAGGTCAGAATTTTTCTGCCATGCCCATTCAGCTCCTTAAAAGTCATTAAAATATTATGAAGTGGAGAGAAGAATATTCTTATTAGTAAGATAGATATTTATTCTGCCTATTTGAAGCTCTATTTAAGTGTGCTGTCTGTGAATAAAAAATAAAAAGCCTATGTAATGTTAATGATCAGGGAAGGTTTTTATTTCTGAGTGAAATTATAGATCATCATTTCTTTAATAGGAACAGTAAGTAAAAATAATTATTTATGCATGCTTGCCATCTCATTAGGCATTTGATGTAAAAATCTTTCCAACAAAAACTTTAAGTAGGCTTTTTTTTTTTTTTTTTCCCTTTTTTTGCAAGGTTAGACTGAATAAGCTTTATTATTTCCATTAGACTTTAGAATTATTTCAGTCAACCTACTTCAATCCAGGAAGTCTCTTATAGTTCATTAATTTAGTGATACTTCTTGGTTTGTGCCATCATTGTTCAAAGAAAAATAAAGTGTTCTTATTAAAAAAAAAAAAAAAAAGAAGATTGTGAGTTCCTTCCATCTTCTCAGGCTTGGCTTAGCATTGCAGCAAACCTCACATGCAGACAAGGCAGAGAACCTTAAAGAACAGAAGCAATAGGAGCCTGTGCAGACTGGCATTCTTGAAGAAACATCAGTTTCCTTCCCGATCAAGGCTGAATTAGCAATTTTTTCTTTTCTTTTACACAAAATTTCAATAATTCCTGAGATCTTGAAGAACTATCCTGGAAATCAACTTGTTTCTCTTTTCTTTGTCTAAAGAAGAGCTCACAAAGGGTCTTTAGGGATATTAGGAATGTTCTTTACCCACTAATTTGAGGACACTTTATTATCAGTTAAGATGGATGTAAAATTTTTATAAATTAAGGCATGTGAGCTTTAATTTACATAGGTGAAATGCAGGGTTCAGAAACTTCCCCAGGTGCTTAAAATTTGTTTTTAACAAGGTCCTTGAAATGGCTGACTTGCATTTAAGCAGATAAGAGTCCAATGCCCAATCATGCAGAACTGTTCGCCTGTCACTGTGGAATGCAGAATCATGGATTACACAGCCTTACCTCAATAGCCTATTGTTGTATATCAATAGCAACACTCTGAAATACCCATTTATAGGCAACATTTTGTAGGTAGCATTTATAGTTACTGAATGCTGAAGATTTACTCCATGGGAAATGGATGTCACAGTGCTTAGGGTAACAGAAATGATAGGAATTCCCTCCCTACAGTGAAAAAGGGAGATCAGTAAGGGAGCCCTAAGCTACTTTTGTGTCTTGAGGTAAAGCCAAGCCCTTCCATCATTTGAAGTAAACATACTGAAGCTGCTGATAGCTTTTAATGATTCTCTGAAATCTAGGATGGAGACAAGGTGAGAAAGTGGTGTAAGTGAACTCTTGTGGTCATTTTCCACCTGGCCATTGTACACTTCCAGGGTGCCTTCAATGCAGTTTAATTCTGTTTCACTAAAGGCAAAAGCTGAATAAATTCAGTGGTTGGAAATCAAAGTGCTGAAGACTGTATAATCTCTCATGTGATTCGTAAGCACCAAAAGAAAAGGATGCTGGGCTTTGATATTCTGCCATTTAGGACTGCTAAGTAAACTAAATAGAGAAGCAAAGCCTGAGTGTTGATGATTAACACTTTAAAGTAAACTGTTTAAGTAATTAACCAAATTAATATTTTGTGCTTGATTCCGTGATTATGGATTTTGGTTTATTGAGGGACCTGCTTGAACTTGGAGGAACCAGAGTAGAATGGAATATAAAGTACTAATTTTGGAATGGTGGGATAAATGTGTTTTCTTGGTTGAGGGGAAAAGTCTTGTCCCTCCTGAATTTTTATTCTTTTGGAAGATATGTAGAAGCATTAAAGAAAATATGTTGTTTTGAAAATTGGTATTTGCTTCAGTGCCTTCATAGAGAAGGACCACTTCCCCTCTTTTTCAGAAGGTCGGCATCAGTCAATAATTTCGTGTTTTCAGTTGCTTTACTTTCTTGATCTAGTAAGTCCCACGTCCTTTTAGAGTGCTGGCTAGTTTGATGGCAGCATTGCAGCTAGCACAGAGACTGTCAGGCTTTTTAGTTCAACCTCTGATGTTCCAAGTGTAGAGAAGTGTTGACTCAAATCAAATTTCTACTTCTAATTTAGCATTGAAAGGGTGCCAGATTTTGTCACACGCCTTTGAAACTGATCTTGTATAACAGCAAATCTTCAAGCCTTCTTATAACTCCATAAGGAAATTTCTCATTGTACCGACGAACAGTTATGAATGATCTTGGTTGAAGAAAGGGAAGTTGTTTTGACTGAATGGATTTTTAATCTTTCCCTACTTCATTTTTCATTGGTATACCACTAAGTAATTAATTTAGTTATTATTAATTAATAATTAATCAACTAAACTGTAACACAGGGATTTTAGACAGATAAGTGACGTTGATTCTTTAGCAAATATCTTACTGTCCATGCATGTGTATCTATATGCCAAAATTTTTGTTGTCATCAACTCTGAGAAAACTGAATGAATAGAATGAAGCATGCCACAGACTCCCTAATGGCAAGAGATTTTTTATCTGTTTTATCTGCATGCTGTTGCTGGCAGTAAGATCTGAGTTTTGTTCAGATTTAATGGCTTTAAATTAAAATTAAACAATACATCTCTCCCTCTTCTTGCTTCATATTTATATTTTTTTAGTTACAACTAAGGCTTAGTGCTTTATCAGCAGTGGTGCCAGCATTTGCCAGTGCTTATGACCACAGCACAGACAGTTGGGTATTTCTTAAGCTGGCCTACCACAAGCACATAGCAGAGAAATTCTTCCCAGAGCTACACAAATGATAAGCTTTTGTTCAAACTGTATTGTACTGTGTTTTGCTGAGTCTTCACCAAGCTCCTAGATGCCCTGTCCCCTCTCTTTCTTCTCAGGAATCAGCTATAGGAAGGTTGATCTTGCACTTAGTTATGAAGTCTTCATGCAGTGTTTGGGCAGAGCAAAGGCTGGCTTACTCCTTACAGGGAGTCCTACTCAAATCTGTCTGATTTACTATTTGTAGGCATAATCCAGCACTTATTTTTATTCCTACCCACGTTGTTTTTGTTTGTTTGTTTGTTTTTTAATTAGAAAAAAAAACGTGTGCTTCACATGCTCTGCATTTTGTTTACAGTGCTGCCTGCCAATTTATCAGAATCCCAGTAGGGGAAGGAAGCTGCTGTTTAAATTTTCCCCTCCAAGCTGAATTTGGTGCTATTAGCTTATCAGGGAGTAGAACCAGATTAAAACTGCTTTGATTTCAGCTTTATTGCAAAAGTCTCCAAAAAACAGTATACTTTCTAAAATCACAGGAGTGAGCAACTGCAGACATACTTTCAAAAGGGCAACTGGGTACATGATTATATGAACCAAAGATAAGTTTTTAACAAAGTGCTGAGATAGGATTGCAGGTAACTATTCCTTCTGTGGCAAGCTGTATCAGGAGGCAAAAAAAAAGAAATTATTCTTATTTTCATCCAGTGGTTGGATGCTTTATTTATCTGAAGCTCTGAGGATTTGAAAATGCAGGTCAGCTTGTCTACTGTGCAGTACTTATATGTCTCTTGCACAAAGCAGGTTGTTAGTTGTCTTAAACAGCTGGACTGTAAGGGTTTTCTTGCTTTTACAAGACTTAGTAGCTGTGTGTATAACTCCTGCTGAGGAGGAGGGTGACTATTGTCATACTGTTGTAACAGCAACAATTATAGACAGATCTATCTGTGAAGCAGTACGCAAGGACGGTGTAAGCTGATAGTTTTGAAATTAAACCATATGTAGTGTTGGCCATATGTGAAAAGGACTTATTTAAAAACTCTGCACTCCCCAGAATGGTGTGAGCAATTCATCTACAGGCTAGCAATATTGTACCTGTTGTTGCTTTGTAGACAGAAGATCAATGAGAATGAGTAACTTGAAAAGCTAACAACCTTTTGATGTCCACTGTTGAGGAGAGCCAGAGAATTGACTTTGCACTGAGAGAATCACAGGAGAACTTGGTATCTGTCTTTATTCATTACTGATGTCAGTGGGCAGTTACTAGGTAGACATACTTGAGAAATAATGATGCTTTATATAACCATTCCCACCTGTAGTGTCAAGGCTCTAGACTTCTTGTATCTCATTTATGTCTGATAAGGTAAAAAAGTTGTCCCAAATTGCTTCTTTGTTAGAAGTAAACAGCTAGAACACCTTTGGCGATCAATAGTTTCTTCAGCACCAAATGAGAGACAAAATAGAACTTGTTGAAGATGCATGAAAATAAATTGCTAACACATCTCTGTACTTGTAAAATTGACCTACCTGCATTATGCAGTGCATTATGCCAGGAAAGCAGGCATTTGCGGCCTTATACTATAAATTAACCTACCTCTTGTGTTTTCATTTTTAATGTGAGGTTTTTATTCAGTTTTTCTTTTTCTTTGGGCTTACTGTTACTGATTTCATTGGGATCTGCTACATTTTCATTCAGCACTTTCAAAACCTATGGTCTCTAAAGGACCTACTGCAAAAGGATCAGATCTCAAGTGCTTTGCTGATGTAAAACGTTCTTTCCAACTGCTCTTGTAATATGCTGCAAAGCATAATCAATATGTAATTCATTTAAAATGATTTCTCTTACACTGGCATCTGATTAATCTTATAATAATACAATGTTGATAGGGATACATTCTTAAAAAATTAGGACAATTAAGATCAGAGGGTTGGAGCACCCCTGCTATGAGGAAAGGTTGAGGGAACTGGCTTGTTTAGCTTGGAGAAGAGAAGGCTCCGGGGAGACCTCATTGTGGCCTTCCAATATTTGAAGGGAGCGTAGAAACAGCATGTAAAAGGAGCTGTTTCCAAGGGTGGATAGTGATAGGACAAGGAAGAATGGTCTTAAACTAAGACAGGGGAGGTTTAGGTTGGATATTAGGAGGAAGCTTTTCACACAGAGGGTGGTGATGCACTGAAACAGGTTGCCCAAGGAGGTTGTGGATGCTCCATCCCTGGAGGCATTCAAGGCCAGGCTGGATGTGGCTCTGGGCAGCCTGGTCTGGTGGTTGGCAACCTGCATGTAGCAGGGGGGTTAAAACAATTTGATCATTATGGTCCTTTTCAACTCAGGCCATTCTATGATTCTATGATACTCTATATATTTTAAAATATTACACTGTGTTGTAATGAGAATTATATACGAGGAAAATAATAGCTTTTAATTGGAGTGAGGAATGCACTGGGGAAAACAATTAAGAAATCCTTCTTCTAAAACAAAACTCTAATAAAAGGTAACAAAACAAAACATGATGATGGTATTTCAATCTCACTTTCCTCACAGGAGAAGAAAGCTTCTTGATTTAGTTATGTAATGAATAAGTCTCATTTGTGATTGCATGTATGGGTATTTTTTATTTTTTCTTCACTGCGTATTCTACCAACATTCATCCAGGTGCATTTAAAAAGTGGAAGGGGAAACCTTTGCTTTGCTGAAGTCTGTTGGAACTTTGCCACTGGCTTCTGGGAGGAAATGTGTCATTGGTTTCACCAGAAAAGCACAGCTGTCGAATCTGATTAATGACATCTTACTTTGACATTTGCTAGGATATATATACATCCCTGTATATATAAGGGCTGTGAAAACAGAACTTAGATTTTCACCATAAATATAATACCTAGCAAGAATGCATGCAGAAATTACAGTCGAGCATGACATTGATAAGTCAGATATGTAATCCAGAAAACATCAACAAGGGACATAAAGTAGTATTGTGTCTGCATGTAGTGTAAATGAGGCTATTATTGATGTTCATGGTTCAAAAGAGTTGTTAAAAACAATGGAAAAATTCAGAGAAAGCCTGCAGAAATAAGTGGTAGAGTTAAGAGCTTACCTTATTTTTAACCTCTACATGCAGTAGAAGAAATGAAATTATATATACCCACACAAAAGTTTCTGGAAAAAATCATTTGCAATAGGCAACTCTCGATATACAGTAAGATAAAAAAATAGTATCCAATACACATATAATAGAAACTACTTTTAACAGTGGGAATAATTACCAGTAATTAATATTACTTGTAATAAATTCGCAAATTCTACCACTGATTTTTCGGAACTGTCCTAATATTGCCACACTCAGAGAGAGTGTCAGTTTTGATATGACTTAAACAGTCAGAACATATTTGCGAAGAACTATATCATTTTCTCAATAAAATAGTTTTGGGAGAATAGTAGTAGTCAAGAGCAGATTGTTTGGTACCATTTGAATAGTCTTGGTTGTGTTTGGATAAAATGGTGGCATTACATCAGCTGAAATGACATTCAGGTTTTCATGTGACAGAGAACACCAGCTGTTTTTAGCACAAGGAAATCTTCACAGAATCACAGAACCACAGAATTGTAGGGGTTGGAAGGGACCTCCAGAGATCATCGAGTCCAACCCCCCTGCCAAAGCAGGTTCCCTACAGCAGGTCGCACAGGTCAGCATCCAGGCAGGTCTTGAACATCTCCAGAGAAGGAGACTCCACCACCTCCCTGGGCAGCCTGTTCCAGTGCTCCGTCACCCTCACTGTAAAGAAGTTCTTGCGCATGTTTGTGCGGAACTTCCTATGCTGCAGTTTCCGGCTGTTTCCCCTTGTCCTGTCTCCACTCACCACTGAAAAGAGTCCGGCCTCGCCATTCTGCCCCCCACACCTTAGATATTTATAGACCTGGATCAGGTCCCCTCTCAGTCTTCTTCTCTCAAGGCTGAACAGACCCAGTTCACTCAGCCTTTCCTCATAGGGGAGATGCTCCAGGCCCTTCACCATCTTTGTAGCCCTCCACTGGACTCTTTCCAAGAGATCCCTGTCTTTTTTGTACTGGGGAGCCCAGAACTGGACGCAGTACTCCAGATGAGGTTTTACCAGGGCAGAGTAGAGGGGGAGGATCACATTCACACATTCAACTTGAAAAAATACTTAACAAAATAATCCTTTGGGATAATTACTTTTAGGCAAAAAGGTAGTATTATATAATTAATTTGTGCCTACAGTCATACTGGAATACAACAAAAATGAAAATGAAAATAAGAGTTAAATGTTTTACACTCTCAGTATGTGCCTTTTTCTTAAAATAATCTCTTCTCTCATACAAACCTTCTAAGTATCTTAGAAAAGCATCCTGGCTTTGCAGCAAGCCTGTCATTGTTAATACATAGTGTAACAATATCCCACATGTTCTTACAGGACACTCCTGCTTCCTTCCCACTGAAGGCAGTGAGCAATATCTTGCTTATAAGCTCACTCATTTTCAAGTGGGACTTGAAGTATTATCCATTACAACCTAATAATAAGCTCATTAAAAGGGCATGAGATTGGGAGTTTTCTCACAAGCAAAAGAGGTGTTTTGGGTTGTTTCGGGGGTTTTTTTTTTCTGCATATGGCAGGAAAACTTGTGAAAACTGCCTTTCATTTTCCTTAAAATTTTACACCTTGAAAAAGAAATGTGTAAATCTTTAACTTCCCTGAGAGAAGCTGTGTCTTTTTTCCTCCCCCCGGAGCAAGATTTTTCTTCTTTCATTTATACTTACAAGGCAAAGTACAGTGGCAGTAGAAAGAACATCCAATGCAAGAGGGAAACACAAAATAATCAATAGGAGTGGAGATGAACCAGATAAATTTGATGCTTAGTGAAATGTTATTCCAAATAGTCTGCAGAGCTCAGCGGAATGTGACAAGCCCAGTATCAACCTATTCTTATTAAATGTGAAGTGATGTTTGTTGGAATCACATTCAAACAATGTGCTATAGATAAAATCTGCTGTGATCTTATTTCTTTTACTGAGTTTGTTTTGAGTACCAGCCGAGGTAGCAGTAAAATTTAAATAGCATATTTTTCTCCTCTGTATATGAAGAGAAGAAATTCCTTTCTTGCACGCACGGGAAGAAAGCAAACAAGGCCTGTATAGGGCCTGGTGCAGCCCTGTCTGGAGGACTTCCCCGGTGCTATTTCCCCTGGTGGGCCATAAAGCACCTATCCATGTGCATAGCCCACCTCAAAGTGAAAAGACAAAAGCCTTGTTGGTCACAGAGGGAATTTCTCACAATACCCACAGCCTGGTTCAGCCCTCCTGTTTCCATCAGTGGCTTAGTTTATTTACGTATTTATTCATTTATTTTTCTTGTCTCCGCTTTCACCCCAGTGACTTTGTATTTTTCTGTCCGGAAAGTTAAGTTTCTCAGTTCAATCTCTGGTGAAAGCTGGCTCTCTCCAGTCTAGAAACTTTTCAGTTGTCTTTGGATAGTTCACTTTCAAAAACATACTGTGTAATTCCAAATGACAATTGCAGTGAACATGGATATTGTCTCACAGTTGTACTGGAAAGGTTTGCTGCCTCAGTGGCACAGCTGAAAGTCACTCAGTGCTTTATTGCTTTGGCTATGCTGTGGTCATTCTTCTGGCTCTGAGGAGGAATAACATCCTTGTGAGAAAGCATTTTAGCTTTATTAAACTGACTTAGCTTTTCGTTGGTGGTGGCTTGGTTTGGTTGTTTTTTTGTTTGTTTGTTTTGAAAATATTTTAACTTAATGTTATGAAAATAAAATCTTTAAAAATTGAGTTCATTTGAAATCCTTTTTTTTTCTGCTGGTTAATACTTCCAAGTAGGTACATTGACCAATTTTGGACTTCTTTAGTAGGAAAAAAAGGAAGGATAAGGCCTTGAGAGGTGAAATCCTGACTCAGGAAAAGGAAGCTGTTTTCTAGCTTTCACCTTGGAATTAATAATAGGCTGAAAGGAAAGAATTGTGGGTAAATATATCCAACATTGCTTGAAAAATACATATTCATTAAAAATTCATCACTTGAGTTAAATGCTTGATTTGATGAATTTTTGAAATACAACATTAGACCTTGAATTTCCATAGTGTTGATAATGAAAAAAAAAATATCCTGAACAGAATATAAATTGACATGTTTGAGTTGTTTATTACAGTGTTGTATCTTTTCTTTATGGATAAAAATATTTTCCCACAACTTAATATGATTTCTTTTTGCCTTTTGGGAGCACATACATCTTTACACACACAAAGACCTAAATAAGTAAGTTTGGTGTTTTGATTAGGCCACTTAGCTTCTAAGTTATATTTTAGACTGGAATGTAAAGAAGTGCAAACAGAAAAGAAAAAAAAAAAAAAAAAACCTTCTCTAGTTTATTCTGCTATTTGTATCACTGCAGTGATGAGTGTTTTGAATATGGCAGAGCATTGCAGTGTCAGTGTGGCAGTTACTTCAGAAGAGTAAGATCACTGAAGTAAGACTTCTAACTATGCAATAATAAGTTATTTGATTTTTTTTCTGTATTTGCATCTTCAGAGATAGATACACAGTAGCAACAAGTAACACTTGCAGTACTTGATGACATATTTCTACAAATTTCCATCCATCACAGCCTACAGCTGTGTAGCCCACAGTTTATACTGAATTTTAAATGCATTGTTGCTCTAGCTGTAGAACATCCTTTCTTTTTTATTTGCATTAAGAAGTGATGTTGATGCTCAGAGAAAATGTGACACAATGTGTACCATCTACAGCTTCTCCAAAACTGGATGTCATAACTTTTAAACTCACATTCGTAAAGCAATGGTAAATCAGCCTCTCTGATTCTGATTCTATCATCTTAAATATAGCAAAATATTTTTTCTCTCAATAATTAATTTATGAGAGGAAAGCAATCATTAAGTATGAGCACTAATAGATAGCATGAACCTTTCACTTTCTCAAGATAAATTTTTTCAATATCTAGTGCATAAAAATCTGGAAAGTTTAAATGTCTACCAACTGGAGTTATTGCAGGTTAAATTCCTTTTTATGCTGAAACATTCAGTTACAATCATTTAAAATCAAACAAATAGAATAAAAAATGGTTTATTTTATTTAGAAGACAGTGATGTGTCAGCATTTAAAAAAATAAGCTTATGTGAATATGAAATCTTATCTCTTTATTTCATAAGCTGTAGGGATTGCTATACAGATAAAACAGCATATTAATTAAAACTCCTCAGCTGACAAGAGTATGTCATTTCATGAATTCATCATCCAAATCTCAATAAACAAAACTTCTGAAAGATTGTATTACAATTAATATTTGCAGGGAGTATAAAGTAAACTGTGTTACGTGGATATTTAAGTTTTGGGCTTGAGGGCCATTTTGTTGCATAATGAAAAGGCCTATGAACTCATTTTAAGTACTCTCAGATTAAAAGCAGGCATTTTTAATTTGGGTTATATTACTTTTTAAACCCATGAAGAGTTCATTTGAAAATAAATTGTTTATGCACAGGCTCAGTAATCATGGAATCATAGAATTATTTGAACGTGAAGGGACCACCCCTGTTGGTGCAGCCCAGGCTGGCTTTCTGGGTTGTGAGAGTACTTAACTAACTGTCTGGTTCTGTTTAAAATTGCACAGTGTTGTCTTCTTGATATGCAAATAAGTGCTTAAAGATAATTAATTCAGTGTAGTAGTCATGTCACTTTTAGTGTGACCTCATGCTTGAAATGGAAACACAGCTTTGTGGCTTTATCCCGTGGGGGCTAGAAACCCTTCAAGGAAGGTTTTATCACTTCCCTGGGCCATGGTCCCGATACCTGGCTATGGGGATTTCTGATATCCAGATGCTGTTGATGTCTTATCTGAAGAAAATCACTTAGCATGCTCCTGTTCTGCAGAACAATTTCCTATTCTTCTCTTGCATGTATATGTTTAAGAATAAATGTTTTCAAGAATATCTGGTAATTAACTATCGTATGTATTAGTGCAAAACATAAAGTGTTTTACAGAAAGTTGCTGTACAAGTCTGAAATGAAGACTGTAGTACAAGAAAGTCTTCATATACATCATATTGTAACAGTTCTCCGTCTGTTGCATATGCTTTCTGGTCTAATCATAAAAACGTCTGGCTCACTGGCAATGTTATGAAGCCTAAGCAAATAGTTGTTACATATCCACTGGAAGAAAATGAATTGCTCCATTGCCACTTACAATATAGTTTACTTTTTCTGTTGAGAGGCCTGTGGCATTACCACCCACACAGTGTAATGATCCAGCACCTAACACATAAACTGGACCATTAATTTTGAGAGGATCTAAAATAGGAATGCAAGACATGGCATCTCATTTTGGATTCAGCCCTACTAGATTTTGTAATGGTACTATCTGTCTGTAATATTTTAACAAAGGACTACACACAGAGTTTTTCTGTGTGACTAAGCCACTTGTACACTCAGAGAGGATGACGATATGAAACTGGTTTGGGGAAATTAATTCAAATGGTTGACACACATTTGGAATTTCTGACGTTGAGGGTAGCAAGTGCATGGGCTGAGGTCTCTCACTGAGATGCACACATAGATCATGGTATTTGTAAATTCTAAAATCTGATCTGGCAGAAGATGAAATACAGGAGCATGATAAAATAGGAATTCTGCTATGAACAATGAATCATATATTTGGTCAGTCCTCTGTTAATTGAGCAAATCTGAATTTCATCAAGCAGGGACACCCTCTCTAGGTAATTCCCCTGACAGAGGGCCTCCTCAGAATCTGCAAGGATGACTAGAGATAGATGTTTCTTACAGAGTTAGGAAAGAAAAAGAAAACATGTGAGCAAGAGAGCATGCTTTACTTTCTCTTAGGAGTGTCAAGCAAGTAGAATTATACATTAACTTTAGTTTTGTGGAAAGTGAAAGGGATGCAGGGTCCCTGCTATTAAGTTTAGATCTGCTTGCTTTCCTTTGTTTCTTCTGCATTTTCCTGGATGCAGCTTTCAACAAAGTAGTGTCTGAAAAATAATGCATAGGAATCGTTGCTTGCTCAGGTGTGGCTAATAGTCTATATTTTTGGTAGTGTGCACAATCATGTATAGTAGGATAAAATATTTTAAGCACATCTCTATATAATTTTACAAATTGCTGACTTCAAGGATTCAAAAGTTCAAAGTTCATAGCATGTGTTTTTGTTTTGCACTTCTTCTTGTATGCTTGTCAGCAGTATACTGCAACATGTTACCAAAGAAGCTATTAGTTTAGAGAAACTCTAGAGTGAAGAGACATAATAATAAATAGCAAAAGGACTTCTTCTCACAGGACATAATTAGTAGCCTGCTAACTTTCTAGAATCTGAAGCTTGGAATCCCTCGTGCTAAAGCTGGATTAAAAGATTGCTTTTGGATACACTCAACATAATGATGCTATTTCTTTGCATGAACACTTGTAGCATGCTCAGTCTGACCTCTTTCAATCTTTACAGCTCTAGCAAAACAGAACCTTGCTCATCTGCAAATTCAGTGGCATTTTTCTGTAGTTGCTCATCCAGAAAGGAACTTGAGCAAAAGGATTTGGCTGGGTCAAGATGAGGGAGGGAAATGCTGACATTCATAAATATTAGAAGAATTAGCTTGTGAGAAAAGACTCAAAGAAGCCCTGAGTGTGACTGAGTATAGAATAGGAGTAGGCCCATAAATGTCTCACAGATGTTTCAGTACACACCATTGTAATTCAAAATGGAATAAAAGAGAGTTGTAGCATGAACTATGTATATTCTTGTGTGCGAGCATGTATGTTTCTTTATATAGATGTATATAAAATATTTCATATTTAATATTCATTGAACAGTCATACAAATGAATTCTCTATTACCAGACATGCAAGATAAGTTATGCCTGAACACAGAGACTCTTTATACATATCACTGAAGAGAAACAGTCTGTAAGAAACAAGAAAACCTTCTTTTACTTTCTTCATCATTTTCAGAATCTAATAAACTAAGCACCTGTACTATAATTCCCTGAAATGAACTTTCATATTTGCTGTGGGAAATTCATTCAGCATTTCTATCATAGAGTATCACATGCAAACAAGGTAAGGTATGATGAATAAAATATTTTGTAGCCACAGAATGCTCTTTGTTCTGCATCACATAAGACATGAATATTGCACTAAATGAGTTATATGTAAAGGAGCAGCTGCAGCAGAATTCACTGAAGAGTCAAATGCCACATGCTTGCAGAAGCTTCAATGTCGTTTAGTGCTCTGTCACACACAACTGAAAAATTCCATTTATTTAAATAGTCTTTAAACTTATTTCTGTATTCTTCATTGGATCTCTAAACCTCTAATGTACCACATTCACCTTGCATGCAGTGAAGAACATAATGCCAGATTCATATATTCAGCCTTGAGTATTTGTGCTTAAAGTATTTAACATTTCACCAACTTTTTTTTTTGTCTGTTTCCCTTCACCCTGATTTTTTAAATACCCAGGACAGCTGTCCTCAATGTTCTTTACATGTACTTTTTCTGTTCTTTTTGCTCAACACACCTTTGTTTGATTTCTGAAATTCTTTTCTATTCTTATTGCACCTGTGTCTGACCTTCACTTGCTATTCTCCATTATTCCTGACATTGGGAAGCATGATATTAAGATAAAGGAGAGAAACTGGGACATAAATCTGTAGGAAGTGATAGAGAAACAAACTTGTCACTTTATTCTTAATGAAGAACATTTTATAAAAACGTGAGGTTAATGATGAATCCCTATTGCAAGAATGCTGAGACATATGTGAATTATATATAATATGAATTATAAAATAGTATACATACCTTGTGGCCTTCCAATACTTGAAGGGAGCATATAAACAGGAGGGGAAACAGCACTTCACAAGAGTGGGTAGTGTCAGGAGAAGGGGAAATGGTTTTAAACTGAGATTTAGCTTAGATGTGAGGACTATTGTTCTTCTTAGTTCTGTTTTCTTTCTTCACTTCCTGGTGGTCTATATGGCTGAATTAAAAGAAGTGTTATAGTGATTTGGTAAAAGGATGGTGCAAACAAATGAAGGCATTGAAATGACATTCGTATCTGAGTGGTTCGTATTTTCCATACCATCACACTGCTTTCATGAGGTTCTAAACTTCTGTAACCCTCATTTCATCCCGTGGAATCTGTAAACAAAACACAAGTCCAGATCTAGATCACTGCTTAAAGTAACAATTCCCAGAGATTTTAGTGACAGTTCAAAGCCTTAGGTGTCATTGACAGTGCAACACATTAAACGTATCTATCTACCTTCTGAAAGTAAGCCAGCTATTTTTTCACAGCTGCTGTACTGAATGTGAAGAATAATTTAAAACTGAAGAACAATCACATATCTTTCTGGAAAGACTTGTACCTAGAAAGTGTTTCCAAATAAGAAATATCTACACATGAGATGCTTCATAATTAAAGAAGTTAAATAGCTTCTCCACATTAGAGATACTTACTGAACTGTCATTTTGAAATTTGTGTAGAGGTCAGAAGGAAATACTTATAAGCTCCTCACACTTGCATTTTAATACAAGGAAATCTGGAATCAGCAAGTTGCTGCAGAATTTAACACTCCTGCTGAAGTATATTCCTTCAAATTAGCTTGATTCTGTGTGCTATGGATAATAAAAAGGCTTCTGTGTCTCTGTGCTATAATTCAAATGACTACAGCATAAATTAGGTGTCTGCTTATAGCATTTTTTGTAGAAGAAAAATAAACAAATAGACTCTGAGCCAAGCTTTGTGTCTGAAATCAATCCTCTCAATTTAACTAACATTGAAAGAAAAATTGATTTTAATGATTTCTCCCTGAAGCATAATCCTGTCCCTTCCAGTACTTTTAGCTGGACAGCAGTTAGTTCACAAGCAATGAATCCTCTTTCAGACATAACACTTCTAATAAAATGGGCTCAAATTAATGAAAAATTCTAGCTGCAAGATGGCATTTAACATTCCAAGGGAGACCTGCAGGTTGTTTTGCTGGACTCACATTGATACTATCCACATTTACTAATTTTTCTGCTGAAGTCCAAGTTCAGCCCTCAAACCCAGGGGTGGCTGGTGGATTGCCTATAAGCAAAATCAGACAGTTAGGCTCCTCCTGCTAATTGGTACAGGGCTGCATAGCATCCAGCACTCTGAGAAACTTCCTTGTCCCACAGGGTTAGCAACTGGACAGTTCGGGCAGCAAGTCTAGAAGACAGTGGCAGACCTGGGGAGAGCTGGCTCCACTGCCAAGGAACCGAAGGAGGCTTGGTGCTCTGATCTGATGGGTCAGCTGATGCAGTATTGCAGATGCTGCAGGTGGGGCTGAGAAGCTCTTTGGGGCAGTTTGACCCTGCAGCAGAGCCTGTTTCATGCATACAGGTGAGGGACTCTTCCAGGCAGTTGGTAAAGGGTTATGAGCCAGGCTGAGCTTTTGAGGTAAGCACTAAATGATGCTAAAGCATTGGTTGTGTCAAGTGCTCCAGTACTTACAGGTACGCATAATTTCTATTTTATTTCTCCACTTTTCTTGGATAACACACAGCTGTTGGATAAAAGATATAAAGTAGTCTATAGATCTTTGCATCTTTGTCATAACATTGTGCTTTCCATAGAAGTTCACTTGGTTTCTTTAGCTCTTTTACTGACCTGGTTTTATAGTCTCTTGGTCCACCTCACTGTTGACCCAAAATTCTGCAAAGAATCAGAGACGTTGTGATAGTCTGCATCAAAATAGGAATGCTTTTGAAATGTAATCAAAGCTGGGAATTACTGATATTTAGACTCCTAGGATGAAAAATACCACAAAGTTTGCTAGAGAACTGTAAACTGCATGGAACAAGGCTTGTTTACCTTGGAAAAGAGGAAGCTGCAGAGAGATCTCATTGTGGCCTTCCAAGGGGGCATGTAAACAGGAGGGGGAACGGCTGTTTACAGGAGTAGATAGTGACAGGACTTGGGGGAATGATTTTAAATTAAGACAGAAGAGTTTTAGGTTAGATATTAGGAGGAAGTTTTTCACACATAAGTGGTGACACACTAGAACAGGTTGCCCAAGGAAGCTGTGGATGCTCCATCCCTGGAGGCATTCAAGGCCAGGCTGGATGTGGCTCTGGGCAGCCTGGTCAGCTGGTTGGTAACTCTGCAATAATAGGGGGGGTTGAAACTATGTAATTATTATGGTCCTTTTCAACTCAGGCCATTCTATGATTCTACGTGAATTGCAGGATTTGTCTCTAGATGAGTGCACTGGACTTACTTCTCCAATGTCCACCTTTGCTGTACTCTGAGATAATATCAACTTACCTAGTTCTAAATTAAGATACAAAATGGAAAGAAAAAAAAAAAAAAAAAGAAGAAAAAAAAGAAAAAACAAACCTAAATCCCTGCTGGTAAACACCAGACATTTAGCCTCACATATTTTGCAATGAATAGTCTTTTTTTTTCCTCTTCAGAGGTAGAGCTGCTTCTATTGAAGAATATGAGTTTATTTCTAAGCTATTCAATAGTTTTTGGAATGCCTAGACTCAGAAATGTTTTTAAAAGTAATAAGATTCAGAATTAAAACCAGTTAATAAACAAAATTTTTTTATTTGATTTTATGATTTTAAAAAGTAATTCTGCGTTAGTCCACAGTTTTTATTTTAACTACCAGGGAGCTAATAAACAGTTCTGTAATGATGCTGATGTTTATGCGTTCAGCCAACATGGCAATTTAGCATCCTAAAGCATGCAGTGTCTTCTGAAGTGGGGATTTGCTGTAGTATGTAAAGAACTTCTGACAGTTTGTGTTGTATAACCCTGTTACATTCTTGCCTGATGCTCAGTGTACCTGAATATCCTAATCATAGAGCAAAGGTGAAAATGTATGCATAGATATTCTGACATAGAAGCTCCATACTCATTATACTTCTCAGTGCTTATTAGCACAATTGTTACCATGAAATTATTCTATATGCTTGAATTTGTAGCTATAAGGCTACAAAATTTTGCAAACCTCAGTAAGCTATGCGTAATGATATATTATTGGTCATTTACTTGCTTGTTTGTGCTGCAAGGAAGAAGTTACCTTCTTCCAGAATACATTTCTGTCTGGAAATTAGGAAGCATGGCAGAAAGGAACCAAAGCAGGTGAGCCATCTTACCAAACACTGCAGAAGGCTGTAACTGAACATGTGAGCTGCTGCCTCCATGTCAGGAAGCTACCCCTTTGTTTCATTTTCCTGTGTGCAAAACTCCTATAGCATGATAGGTACAGTACCTTCCAGCTAGAGTGAAAGTTTTACCAAACAGATAATAGGATGGTAGTAACGTGCATTTCTCTCTTTTAGCTGGAGGAGAGATTCATACTATTGCATGTGATATTTCATTTTTAAAGTCATAGGACAAAGCTTGTCCTGCTTCTGCTGAGGCATACAGACAACTAAGCAGACCTGAATAACCTAAAAGAGGAAGTGTGGTAGAGAGCTGCAGCTTTTGTGTAGAAAGCCTGTCAAAGAAATGCAATTTGATCACTGCAAACCACTGAGAAATTAATCAGAAGCTTTTCTCATTTAAAAAGTGATTCAAAATTGTTTCAATTTGGAATTGAGTCAGACAGGCCCGATTTAGCTTTGCTTTTCCAAACATGAGCTCTAAGCATCTGCAGATTTCTAGGTACAAAGTTCACAACTATCACAAGGTGAAACCCACACTTTATTTTATCTTTGCCAGATCTGCAGATTTGTTGATGCACTTGCATTTGACTGCAGTATTGTTTGAGCTCTTGTTGGATCTACATTGCAGAGACGTATAGGATTTTAGGTAATTAAACATAGTTTGAAAAATTACTTTTGAAAACTGTCAAAACCAGAACATCGTATGGCACGTTTGTGACAATGACATTTTCCTGTGGACAAACTGGGCACAGCAGAGGGGATCAATGCACAACTGGAGTCATTTTTTGTTTACCCGTTCACTTGAACTGTTTATATTTAAAGAACATTTCCTTTAAGTAACCGGATTCCTTGAATGCCTTGGTACCAGAATGGTGTGTTGTAGTCTGACCTAAAGAGTTATAATGAAGGCTTGTGATCTCTCCTAGAGCATGCTTAGGTGGATGGTTTCAGTGTTATGCAGCACTTCTATTTTAAAACTAGATTTTAATGTTTAATTAACACATAGCTTATTTACATTTCTTTTGTACCCCTCCAGACTACACTTCACCTTTGACCTAATGCTTCCATGTAAATACTTTCTTTGATAAGTAGAGACATTATCAGGAAGCAGATATGTGACAAAAGTATGCACAACTGAAATACTCTTTTGAGGACACTGTACAGCTGTCTTCCTTTCCAACTCCCTGCCTCTTATAGAAGTTAGGTGTGGCCCAACACAATTTCACACTTGCCATGAATCTACTGAACAGCTTAATTTTCCCTGCCACTCCTTTTTCTTTTCAGTAATACTTTAACAGGCTGCATTAATTGCACTGGTGCTGTTTCTGTAAATGATATGACCTTTGTTACTGTCAAGATGCTTAATAAAGTTTATATCCAGGTCATTTGGAAATGTAAATGTGCTTCAAATTCCCTTTAGATATTAATTCTAAAGTTTATGTCTCAACTGGATTATCTCTGGAATTCAAAGAGCTCTTACCCATGCTGATATTTTGTTGTGTTTTCTCTCTGGTACCTTGCCTTGTGTGCAAGCATTTACTTTCTCCTTTTTTTCTTACTGCTTACTAATTTTCTTCTGTGACCTTCAGTTCCACAGTCTGATAACTTTGGTTAGAATTCATCTATTTCCTTTCTTCCAAGCCTCCAAGATATTGCACAGAATGCCACCAACGAACAAGCTGTCATCTTGGTGTATTTGCTAACACAATCTCATTTGCACACAAATGGATCTTAAAGCACTGCATCATAATTTAGTTGTCCTTTGGCTCTTGCTAGCCTTCAGGAAAGCATTGATAGCCATCTTTGACATAGATACACAAACATGGGTTACTCTCTGACTTTGTGACCTGTTTTGTGGGTTATTCATACCTGAGCTACTGCTGTCACACAAAAACCTGTATTTTCTACATAGACTTCTGTTTTTTTGCTGTCAAGGTCACCTAAATAATGACCAAGCACAAGATGAATGAGTTGATCAACGATCCCTATGCTGGCTCAGGGAAATCTCCCACTGTTTTTATTTGCTGTAAAATGAAAAGTAAAATTCTTTAGGACAGTTAGATTCTTTATGAAAGATACTATGGAAGTGATAATGTGTGGGGCTTTTATTATTCCTTGAAGTACTTTTATTTATGTTGCCATTTCTGGAAATTCTCCTTGGCTTGGTGATGGAATCTAGCTGAGGCGGTCTAATGATTAGCTTTTACTTAAGAGATCTGTTGATATGTGCTTCAAAGTATCTTTCAACATGCTGTTCCCTAAAGAGAGATCTTGCTGAATTTGAAGGTGGCAGTGAAATTGACAGACCCACAACAACACTTGATTGTACCCACAAGAATGAGGCCAGGGCAGCAGATTTAAAAGTTTAGCTCCCCAGAAAATGGTTTTTGGATCTCAGAGGCTTTTTTTTCTTTTCAACGGAGATTAATGCAGCGTGTTCCATGGATGAAGAAGGCCAAATCACTGCTGCTATAATAGAGAGTTGTTAAATGGAGCTGTTCTCTCAGGATTTTTTTTTGTTTGTTTGTTTCTGTTGTTATTATTAGTTTTCTTTCTGATGTATGTTAAGTTTGGCTATTTGATTAAAAAAAAAAAAAAAAAAAGTGGAGGACCTGTAACATTCCATTTTCTAGGCTAGCAGGAAACACAAGCAGACACCAACAATTTAGTTCTTAGACTAAGTTAATGCAATTCTGAATAATGAAAAACGCAGCTGTATTCAAGTCAAAACAATCTATGTGGGAGCCTGCGGAACAAATCCAGATTTGTCATCACCTGAATTTTTTCCCTATTCCAGCCAGCACACTGTGGCATCATTTAGATGCCATGCTTTACATCCTGTTTGGCATTGAAGTTTCTCTTGGAGCTGAACCTTAACATATCAGAAGTTCACGTGAGAGGATGGGTTGATGGGAAGAAGATAAACATATTTCTTGAGTGAGTTCTCATCAATATCCAACAAACCCAATTTGTCTGAAGTGTCATTTGACCTGTGTATTCTGTTCTTCCAGATTTTCCAGAATTATATCTGTAATTTTCTTATTCAGGTTAACCCCCATGCTTTCTTTCTGTTTTGCCTCACATCTGATTTTGGATGGACATTTTTGTCTTTGCACTGACAAGAAAAGTTGTGAAATGAGGCGCGTGTTTTAGAAGGAAAAATAAATACATCACCTAATGTGAAATGTGAAAACCAAGTTATGCCAGTTTTCCAATTTCATTATGTAAAGATGTAACATCTGGAGCATAATAAAAAGGAGAGATACTTTAATACAAAGTGTCAGAGCAACTCAATTCTTGTTCTCTTGCTCTGTCTGGCAAATTTATATTAAGTAGAGGTTTAAACAAGAAGAACTTTAAATTCTGGAACTCTTGAAGTGGTGCATTGGATTTCTTTTGAAAGCTTTCACATGTACAAGCAATTGGAAATGACTCCCTCGAACAGGAGGACAACTTTAATAACTGTCAAGTGTCAGTGAAGTAGATTCATA
Organism: Lagopus muta; assembly: GCF_023343835.1. Classification (NCBI taxonomy): domain Eukaryota; kingdom Metazoa; phylum Chordata; class Aves; order Galliformes; family Phasianidae; genus Lagopus; species Lagopus muta. The sequence goes on from NC_064472.1 coordinate 68,440,358, forward strand.
AACTGAAGAAGTGTCGTAGTCCATCAGCTTTTCCTTACTTCTCCAGTTCACTTTCCGTTGTTCAGGCACCCAGATGCATATGAAACACTGCGTCAGTGCTGCACTTTGTCTGCTGCAGGAAAATGTTGGAAGTTCTACTTTGCTCCTTTCCTACCTGCGCTACTCCTGCCTCGTGTTCAAATTGGATTTTTATTTTAACACTTAAGAATAATCTGTCCTTGAGGTATGATTATAGTAAAAAATAAAGATGCCTTGGTATTTCATATCTGTTCCCCCTCCACAATTTCTATGTTGAATCTGCTCATTGCACATCCAAAGCCTTTCTAGCTGGTGTGAGGAAAAATTCAAGTTAGTACCTGAAAATAAAGCCGGAGGCTTGATTACTATTCTTCATCAATTTCACCAATGAAAACCACTTTATTATTCACACTTTAACTGTGTAATTCCAGCAACAGTTCAGAGAGGCAGGCTTGCATTTCAGACATCTGGGAAGGGAGAAAAGCAAGTCATGCCAGAAGCAGGGGCCCTACCTCATCTTAATTCACAAGGACAAACTACTTGTTTCCTTCCCATGATAGCAAGGGATGCATAATTGTACTTTTAACATAGGGAAATTATTAGGAGGATTCAGTAAAGCAAGATCAGAACTCAACAAAAAGTAAAATGCAATAGAAATACAGCTGCATTATTTCTAGTCAATAAGTAGAATGTGAATATCCATCTTTGGATATTTGTAAGCTACTGCTTCAGCCTTATGTATTGATGTGCTTCAAAGTGTACTCCCCTTTGTAAGGAGTAGTCAACACTGGGCTTTTCCCTGTAATCTCTGCTTGGGAGAGAAGAAGAATTAACCTCATGTTTTCTGACAATTAGAGGATATAACTTATTTATACTATATGTTCAGGTCTCATTAATATCCAGAGGAATAGAACAGTATTTAAGTTTTCTGTCAGAAGTACTGATAGTCTCCTACTGCTATTCTAACAGATTCTTGTCTCCTGGCTCAACTTTTCGGATCCCTAGAGATAATGTTTATTTCAGTGCAAACTTCTGATAGCCTGCTAAGGACAGTGAGGGTGGATTTATTCTGCTTCTTCTAAGGATAAAGACAAAGGAAGTATTTCAACACATACATCTAGGAATAATAAATTGGAATATCTTGAATTCTAAATGAGCTAACTTGTTATAGACTAAGCAGGTGGTAATTTCCCTTTAAAAAAAAAAAAAAAAAAAAAAAAAGTATCCAAACCCCTGTGAGAAATACAATAGAGATTGCTTTTAAAAAAGCCAAGATCTTTTTGTACTTCAAAGTTGCAGGAAAGCCTGAGAAAATGCCACAAATGTTTTCGATGCTCCATATTTTCTCTCTCTATACATATTGTATGCAATAGTCTAATCTACGAAGAGGGAAGACAGGTTTTCACAAAATTCAAAGGTTTGGTCCTTAGAGATTAAAATAATCACATTTTAATTTTCTTGGACTGTTCATAGATCAGATATTGTGAGGTATAATAGAAATGTCTTATAACTGCAAGAATACTTCATCAAATTAAATTGCCTTACCTTTGGGGCACAAGGGAGGAGAGAAGAAAATGGGATATTTTTCAATTATTTGAACCAAGTTCTGTGATCATTATAAAGAATCAAAAGAAACATAAGGAAAGATGACATATTAAAGCTTTATTATATTAAACTTCTAAAGTATAAAATACAGCAGTGACATCCAGATTCTGTACAGAATTAAGAGATTTTCAATTCTTATTATAAAATAAAAGTGGCATTTTATGTGCTTAGAATTCTTTGTGTCCTCTCCATTGTCTACCCACACAGGTGACCTTTAGCTTCAAAAGGCTATATTTCTTTTCTTTCCAATCAAAAATCACTGTATTTGATGTATTTTTTTTTTTTTAATTCCCCTGGGGGAAAAAAAAAAAAAAGATTGCAACGATCAGTGCAAGATTTATAGAACTTGAAGAGGGTCTGTGAAGATCTCTCAACGCCAAACTCTGTAAAGAAGAAGAAAATTTAGAAAGTTGAGTTTCATTGGAATGAATGAAATATTAGGTACGTTTTAATCTGAAGAAGTGGTAGGTCAGATAGCATTTGCATTTGTGGATCCTTGCTTCTGTTTAAGTTATCATTGCTTCAAACAATCGACTAAGAAAACATTGAATAAAGCAGATAATAATTAACCTTGGTCTTGAAAGCTTGAGAAGTGGTGATACTGTTGTCCAGGAGGATGTGAAATCTTATGGAATAATTGCTTCTTCTGTGCGCAACTTGGAAAATGATTTGAATTTACATAGTTCTGGTTTGTAACTTCATTTGTCCTTGTTTCAGCTGGAACACAGTTGATTTTTCCTTCGTAGTGTCTGGTATGATGCAGTTGTGGCTTTAAGAGAAGAACACATTTACATTTTAAGCTGTTGCTGAGCAGTGCTGCACAGAACCAATAACATTGTTGGTTTTCAGCTCCTTGTACCGTTCTGACAGTGAGGGGGCAAAGAGGGTACAAGGAGTCGGGAAGGGAAAGAATCAGAGTGCTGACCTGAATTGGCCAAAGGGATATTCCATCTTAAGTGACATCATGCAAAAAAAAAAAAACAAAAAACCTTGTAAAATGGTGGAGAGCTGGCTGGTGAGCATCTGCTGCTTGGGGACTGGCAGAGCATCAGTCAATGGGAGGTGCTTTGTGCATCACTTTATTCTGTTTATATATATCATTACTATTATCCTTTTTCCTTTCCCTTTCTCACTTAGTAAATACTTTTTGTCACAACCTATGAGTTCTACTTTGGGTTTTCTCTGATACTCTTTACCATCCCACTGGGTTAGGGGGTGCAGAAAAGTGAATGAATGAGCAAGCTACCCGCCAGGTTAAAACAGAGTATCAGGAAACAAAAAGAAAAACATAGTTCCTCACAAAAAAAGGTTGAAAAAGGAGGAATAGAATCAATTGTAAAGGCTTCTCAGCTCTTAACTGGAAGCACTTTTCTACTTGATACCTTAAAGTATACTTAAGAAACTGGGAGGTGAGAAGGACACTTTGATCCATTGTTAGAACTTATATTTATTACCTATCTATTCTTTGACTGTTAGTTTAATAAGTTCAACCTCATTTTGTAGAAGGAGCTCCTGTGGATGTGCAGGAAGACATGGTGTCTCCCATCTTATTAATTTCAGCTAGAAAAATACGTGTGAGCTGTAAGTTATTTCTTCTACAGGGTATTTTAGACCATGGGGAGGACTGATACAGAAGTAGCCCCAGGAGTGCTATGTAGCAGACTTTCTAACTATGATGAGTCTGGAGTGAAGCGCGAGCGTTACAGCATCGTGCTGTTATTGTCTTAAAGAGTGCATTAACCTGAAGTTACCCTGTTAATACGCAGTATAAGTGCAACAGCCTGAGAACGCAGTCAGTTTCTAACTTTTGTTTGGTGGGATGAAATTTTCTGCATCAGTGTCATAGCATTTCAAATCAATTTTGGGAAACAGCATAGTTCAATAGAAAGACGTCTGCTAGAAGTCAAGTGGAGCTTGCTTAGCTGCTCTTGGAAGAGCAGTGTGTCCTGCTCGCACTGCAGAAACTCCTCACCCTTGCATCAAGAGTATTTTTCAGCGCTGTGAACCACTGATGTGATTTGCCAGGGGAATTCAAGTTGTTTGTTCAAACTCAAGAGAACTAACAGTGTCATGCTGAGTTGACAGGCATCTTCAAAGTAAATCATTACTCCAATATAGGGTTTCATAGCCCCCCAAGGAAACTGAATATATTATGGAGATGTAGATACCAGAAAGTTTGGCACATACCCAAAGATGCACATATGATGAGTAAAATTATTCAGTCAAAAATATGTCAAATACAGATGCTTCTGAAACAGGCTTACAGCACAAGCAGTGATATCCTGATCTTTTGATAACCTCAGAGGCTGTTAGAAAAGGGGCAAAGAAAAAATATAGAGCTTTTCTTCTTCCACTTTTGTAAATGGTTTCCAAGAAACGATGTCTTCTGATCTTCAGAGGTTTTTAATTAAAATATTTTGCTGTTCTGACAGTGAAAAAAAAAAATAAAATTCAGGCCTCTTGTTAAAACAGTTGTATATTCTTGCACTCTGTAAAGCACTGTCTATTCATGGCCTTGGTAAGAGGCAAGAATTTATAAAATGTGGCTACAAAACTAAATGTGGCTTCAAAACTAACTGTGGTAGTGCAGCCCAGTGCCAAATTTAGATTAAAAAAGAACAAAAAGCATTTGTCATAATTATTGTGTTCTATGCTGATAAGAGAAAGAGGGTAAATAAGGTTTGATTGTAATAGACCAATCTATTCCCATTGTTGAGAAACCTCTTACAGATAGACACTGTGTCAGCAGTAACTGTCCCCTCTGTTTAATAGGTGACACGAATGATTGCATACCACAAAATCTGCTATCTCAAAAGAGAAAAAGTAGTCCAAGCTGGATCTACAGAACAGGGACTTCCCTGTGCTTCGGCCTCAAACCAACAGGTTTGGGTATAAATCTCAACCTGGGGACTTGAAAAATAACATTTTAATAAATACTTCAGTATATTGCCCCAGAAAAGATGAAGCAGGAGGCAGTTCTGATGACCACCAGTGGAGCACCAGTTATCAAGTTCTGTATGCAGTGATCTAGGATTTGTGATAAAAATGTCATATAGTACCTCTTCATAAGCATTTTTTAAAGAAAAATATTGTCCGCATTTTCAGCCTCAATATTGCTGGGCTTTTTTTGTGTGTTCTACCGCAATATAGATTTAAGAAGTGTCTGAACACATTCAAGAAGATCGTGCATCTGTCTTGCAATCCATGTCGATGCCCCCTGTCGGTGTCCCTGACACTGCATGTGACCACAGAAGTTATCACATAGAAGTTATCACAATTTGTTGCTTTTCTTCCTCCTTATTCCCCCAGTAACTTGGACTTGATTAAAATTGATCAAAATCTTATTTGAGAGGGCTGATGTCTGGAAGCAGCCAAATTTTTACCGTTTTTGTTGAAAGCAGTGAAGTCTGGCCTGGGTTCCATGGAGGAGAAGGCTGAAGTGTGGGTCCAAAGGAGGTGTTCCTTGCTTGTCACAGTGCTGCGGTCAGCTACACAGCTTGAGCACCTCTCAGCAGTAATATTCAGACCTACAGGAGCAAATGTAGGGCAAGCAAGGTAGGGAAGGACCGTGAAAGGGAGGACTAATAGGGGAGAGGCAGAGTGTCCACAAGAAGGTACCAGTTGGGGGCCACATTTCCACTAGCTGCACTTTTCAGAGAGTTGGGTCTCCTACTGTTTAATTTCTGTCCACTGAATTTTCTCTTTCGTTGGAAAATTTACATGAAGGATGTGAAAAGCATTAAAAATAAAAACTGACAACCTTGAAGTTTTTTAAAGGGATTTCAAAAAATTATTTGCACAGAAGTAAGAGAGAAATTACTTTAGCTGCTTTTATAATGGTTTAGCATTATCTGTATGTATTCAAGTATCCCTTCATTCACCCAGCCCCAATTGCAGAAAATACTTCTCAATTCTTTTTTTTTTTAAGCTCTGCCTTTTCACTTGCAGTCTATCTTGTGAGAACTGTGTAGCTTTAAAATGATTGCCAGGCTCTTGAAATACAACATTTCATCTGAAAAACCCAAAACCAGTTAGAATGGACAGTGTAGCAAATAAAGAGTTCACCTCTGGGACTGGCATGGCATCAAACTGAATATATTGCTTGTGTTGTGGGAAATTCTGATTCTTCAGGGAAGAGAAAGCTATTCAGAGTTTGTCTTTCTACCACAGTAAGACCTCACTGACGGCATGCCAGCACTGGCTGCTTTTTGAATTACCTTATGAGAAGAAAAAAAGCATGATTGGAAACTATCTCTGAACAGAACGCAGAATGCACTGTAGGAGAAACTGAAACAATCTTACATTTCTTATATTTCTTATAACCTGTGCATTTATCCCAAGCCTTTGAATGTTCTCAGAAATATTAGATTTACGTACAGTTGTTCTTCCAAGACAACTTATCAGCTGGCTTTGTTTTGCACACCCAGAGATGGTTCTGCATGAGCTCCCCAGATTTGTACATTTTACCCAAGTGTACAGATGACATTGTCTCAGATAGTCTATTAAATTATTTAAATACACATATTTTAATTCTTTACTGAATGGCTTTTTTTTTATGGCTGGGAAAGCAGTAATTGTGCCTCTTGTCACATAAATTGTCAGGAGCAGGATTGTTCTGTACAACAACAAGATCCTGTCTTAACTTAATGTGTGGTTCCCTATGGCAAAATACAGACCTGAAACTACCCTGTCCCTTAGGCTACCCTGTCTCTGAGAAAATTTCCATGCTACTGTGGTGAACCCAGTGTCAACACTACTCTTTGCAGACTGCTCCTGAGCAATGGCAGGCTCTTCACTACCGAAATAGAAGTGCTGATTGCCTATCCACTTTCAAGTGCGCTATTCGTAGCAGCATTTGCATAATCAGTAAGGTCAAGCCAAAATTGGCCATATTTCCAGTATGACCAAAACACTGTAAAAAGAACAAATGGGGTTGAATGAAACAAAGCCATACAAGCTGAACCTACTGAAATCTTTTACCGTGTATGTGCAGGTATGAAGAACAAGTTTCTTGAAGAAACAAATTTCTGCTCTAACAGAAAGGGGAAACTTAATGCCTCTTACTGCTGTGCAACAACCCAGGTCAATACTGAGAAGCACCATTTTTGACTGAAAGTCAGGCAGAAGATCTGTAGTCAAGTATATGGTATACTAGCCAATAATGTGACTTATTGGGACTTAGAATGTAAGCCATTGAGAAATGGAATCATAGAATCATAGAATCATAGAATTACCAAGGTTGGAAAAGACCTAAAAGATCATCCAGTCCAACCATTCACCTATTCCCAGTAGCTCCCACTAAACCATGTCCCTCAACACAACATCCAGCCTTTCCTTGAACACCCCCAGAGTCGGTGATTCCACCACCTCCCTGGGCATCCATTCCAGTGCCTGACCACCCTTTCTGAAAAGTAATACTTCCTAATGTCCAGCCTGAATTTCCCCTGCCGTAGCTTGAAACCATTTCCTCTGGTCCTATCACTAACGACACGAGAGAAGAATAGTTCTTTGGCTCCCTCTAAAACTCCTCAGTCTTCAATATCTGCTCTTAATTTTCATCTCATTTGAAGCCTACTGCAGGAAAAAATAAAAAAAATACAAAACATGAATTCTCTTTAAATATAGCTATTTTCCATGAGAACATTAATTCTGACAGTGGTTGAAATTAATGACACATCCGTACATCATTAAAAATGCTTTCTGAGTAGCTGTTCCTCAAGTAATTATTTCTTTTATCTCTCAATATACAGTTCTACTGTTGGAAAAATTGCAGGGGACAGTTATTTCCTATTCTGTCTCTCTTTTCATTAACTTGCATGCACTGTAACTTCTGCATTCTCTCAAGTCAAGATAAGTTTGATTTTGTTTTCTTGTATTATATATGGGAGGAAAAAAAGCAGCAGGAAAAGAAAAACTGTTTTGACCCAAAATTTAGGGCTTATCTGCTCTACAGATGGGGATGAAAGAAAAGGAAAAACCCTAAAATAATTGAAACTGCAACTTTGATGTATAAATACTACAATTTGTTAGTAATCTCCACAGGCATATTTTGTTTGCATATTAGTACGAAATTTCCTATGAACAACTTCTAGGCCATTACTCCTTGTCCTCTGCTACACACCACTGAGAAGAGCCTGGCCTCATCCATTTGCTTCCTACCTCCCTTTAGATATTTATAAACATTTAATAGATCCACTCTCAGTCTTCTTTTCCCCAGGCTGAACTGAACAGGCCCATATTACTCAGTCTTTACTCATTCAGGAGATCCTCCTTCTTGCTCTTTTTGAAGATTGGAGGGACATTGGTGTCCTCCAGTCTTCAGGCACCTCTCCCGTTTGCCAAGACCTTTTGAAGATGATAAAGAGTGGTTCAGCAATCACCTCTGCCAGTTTTCTCAGTACATGTGAGTGCATCCTATCGGGGCCCATGGATTTGTGTGTGTTGATTTTGGCTACGTGCTCTCTGACCAGATCCTCCTCATACAATGGGAAGTCTTCCTTTACACATGCAGTCACTCTTATCTCCAGGGTATGGGATTCCTGAGAGCTTGTCTTAGTGCTTTAGACTCAATCAAAGAAGGCTTTCAGAATCTCTCCCTTCTCAGAGTCTCCTGTTACCAAGACACCCACCTCACTAGTAGGGGACCTACGTTTTCCCTAGTCTTCCTTTCACTGTTGACATACTTAAAAAAAACCCTTTCTTGTTATCCTACCCCTCCTTTGCAAGGTTTAATTCCAAGAGGACCTTCCTTAGCCTTCCTTGTTGCATCCCTATAGGCCCTAACATAACAACATTCCTATACTCTTGTCAGGTGGACAGGTCCTTTTTTCATATTACATGAAACATTTTCTTTCCTTTTAGTTTATCCATGAGTTCCTTGCTTCCCACCTTTCCCCAATTTCTTATTCTTCACAATGCACCAATCTTGAGCTCAGAAAAGGTGATGTTGAAGTGCCAGCTAGCTCTCATGAGCCCCCTTCTAACACTCTAGCCCATGTGATACCTCCATGCAGGTCTTTGAAGAGGTCAAAGTCAGCTCTCCTGAAGTCCAAAGCACCAATCCTTCTTATTGCTTTTGTTTTGTTTCTTCCACTCAAGATCTTGAATTCCACTGTCTCCTGATCACTGCATCCCAAGCTGCCACGACCTTTCACATGAGGTCATCAGTTGCAGATAGACCTCACTCATGTCACTAAAGAATTACTTTCAATATATTTCTCCAGTTGTGGTTTGAAACAGTATACACCTTTTATTACAACATCTAGTGGTAAGGCTGCCATAGATACCTGAATGTTCTGGAAATAGTCACACCATTTGTTTTGTACCTGTTAGTTAAATAAAAATCATACATTATGCCCTCGCTGTTATGTTCTGACAAGTTAAACCAGAGTTTTTGGTAGATGAGATTATATAGCTTTCAAAAATCAGATATTTTATTTTCTCCACTGTACGCCTACAAAACCTACAAAGGCAAGTATGAAAGTCCACCTAATCACAATAATTCCAATCCAAAAGAACTACATTCCCTGCCAATTACCTTTGCTGCTAAATGAATCCAGTTTAATTGGTTTACTTGGTAGCTGCTACAGAATAAATAGGATATCTTACATCCTAAAACATGCAGTCCTTGATGATACAAGTTTATCTTTCTGTGCAGCAATGTAGGACAGACATAGAGAGATGAAATACATGTTGAACTAACCTCTCAGTATGTGGTATTATGTTACGATTCTACAACAAGAAACTTTAATTACTTTTCTCCCTTCTAGTGTTCTTTGAGGCATTTTTGATAGTTCTGTTTTCTAGATTTCGTGACAGTCCTTGCTGATTTTAATTGCTTGCGTCAGCTCTGTCTTGATCCTACATCGTCTGGGGAAGAGCACTGGCTATGAAAGGCACATGGCCAACTTATTTTTCACTGATCAGTTGGAAATGTTAAAAATTTTTCAAAAATGGAGTAAATGTTATGATGAATGACCTCCCATCAGTAACATGAAACACGTAGTATATTAACTAACTTGAGTGATCCATAAAATGGTAAACTTGTCTCTGTGTTGTTCTTATCCTTGTAGAGACTAAAAGCCCAGCTCCTTGCTGCTCATTTTCTGGCTTACATAGCACGGATGTTCAGATGCTGCAAAAGGAGTATGATTTTAAATGTAGAGCTACCCAGCTCATTTGTATTTCCAATCACAGTGTCAAATTGATGTGAAGCAACACCATACTGTGAAATTGTTTGTTTAGAAGACTTATTATGTTGATTAAGTATATACATGCAGTAATAAATAATATAGTCATTTACCAGTTCTAGTGCAAGGAAACTTAAAAATAAGAAAGCATTTAAAATCAGTTGGAGCACACCACACAGTTAGTTATATGTCAAAGTTAAAATTGAAGTCGTGTTCAGATTTTTTTAAATAGAGGCAGCATCAGAGGGCTTATTGTAGACAATTTGAGTTCTCTGGCTTCTATTGAGTGTTCAGTGAGAGAAAAAGATGAAATCCATGTTGAAATTTGGAATATATGAAATGCCTTAATAAATTTCTTTGAAAGTATATTCAGGTCCTCATTGATTCAAAAGTGAAATCATTTTTGTTCTAATACAGAACCTTATATTCTTCTTTATTAAAAGTTCCTCATGAAACGCATTGTGTAAAGCTATTTGTCAGTAAACTCTTGTTTGCTTGTCATAATTCTCATCCTGCAAGTCTACATCACTTTCTGCTAAGTAGTGCTATTTGATTTAGTGCTTTTAGCAATGTCTGTATTGAGATAGCTTCCTGTGCAGATCTCCAAATTTCAAAATTAATTTCGCTTATCTCTATAAAAAATAAAGGTCCAAAAGTAATTAAGATTTACTGAAGATTTCTTTCTCACTGCTCAAAAAACAGCTCCCACAGAAAATAACTGTTTTTGTTGATTTATGGTTCCTAGGAGAGAATAGTAGAATACATGTAAAGTAATCAGCACTGAGCTCATTTATCGGAGAGGAAAAGTCTAAGTTTAGGTAGCACTGCTGAGTTTTTCTACATAGAAGAGCTTAACTAACACTGACAACAATCATGACAAAAGCGTGTAACAGAGATGATGGAAAAAAAGTACTCATAATTGCAAGAATAAATAGACCAAAATGCACAAAAGTCTAAATTTCCAAAGCACTTCACATATAGAAGGTATAAATATACAGTTCATATCCGGAAGGCTTTTGGAAAGATTTTACAAATATTGCATGGAATTTTACAAAGAAGTTCTTCTTATAGCTTTCTCAACCACCAGTGAGGTCTAATAAGGGATTATATTTTGTCTTTCAGTTTATAAAAGAGCTGGGACCAACCTTCCTTTCTGCTGTTTTATTTTACAGACTCAGGGTGGAATTTCTACAAAACTGAGCTTTTCACAACGGTTTTCCAAAATATCTTAATGGCTCTTTGTGTAGCCATGTTTGCTCTTTTGCTGTTTGTATGTAGTTGTAAAGCGTTTGAAGGAAGAATTATATCCTATGTAACTACATCCTTCACACAGACCCTTTATAAAGGAACAAAAGAGGGTTGACATAAAGGAGTCTTGATTGCCATTATGTTTTCTAACAAAATGTAGTAGGCAAAGATTTGAATTCATGACAAAATATAGTCAGACACACTGAAATCTGTGTGTAAATAGGTCTGAGTCAGGCTGAAGCCTCCAAAGTTAAAGGGCATGGTTGTGATGCATGGTCTGTCATCTACACTGCTGTCTCCAGTGGCCCAGGAGCATACTGCACTGCAGGCTGCAGAAGCCATGTGCTGCTGCCTTAACCTCTGATTGTGCAGACTGTGTAGCATAACCTCCCTCCCAAGCGCTGCTTCTTTATGGTCTGTTGAATGGTAAAGGGACAGAACTGAGACTTTGCTGGCATTTAGAATTAAATTAATTTAGCCAGCTTTTTTTATTTAAATCACTATTTCTAAATGACTAATTTCTTCTGTTATCCATGTCTCCTGCATTACAATTCCTTCTCCTCTGAAATATTGTCAGGTTGAGTTCTTAAAACTTGTTTTTGTAACTTGGGGTCATATTCTGCCATTGTTTAGTTTGGAGTATCTTGGAATTACTGAATCATGGAATATCCCAAGGTGGAAGAGATCCACAGGGATCATCGAGTCCAGTTCCTTCCTTCATGTGGGACCACCTTCACTGAAATGTTTGATAAGCAAAGATTAATGTATTACTTAGAATTCAAATATGCTAAAATCTGGTCCTGGGAATTCCAAGATGCATATTGATATCAGAATGTTTTTAAAAGCTTTATAATTTTCCTGTGATTCTGAGTAAACCTCTGAGTTCAAATAGGAAAATGGCTGCTAGCTTGCTTTTCACTTCAGCTTGTTTTCCACGCTTCCCCTGGATTCAGTGTTTCAGAGCGCTGCTAATATAGCATCAACTAGTGCCAAGGTTTCCTTTGTTATTATTTTTTTATACTAGCGCAGTCTTCCAAAAACCACTTCTGTGTCTTTCTAAATGCTTGACTTGAAACAAAGAACATGTACTTCAGAAGACTTTGCTTCTACAGAGATTTTCCTTTCTCTCTCATGGCATTTTGAAGTCCTTACATTTAAAACTCCTTTGAGCATCAGTAACACAGGATAAAGAGAGGAAAGGAGTTACTGAGCAGGGGGGAAAATGCTTTGCTTTTTGCAGAAGGGTGAGACCATGGCAATTGGTGAGGCTAGTGCTAAGAGCTTTTTGATGTAGGAGTTATGTTGGAGGCGTGAGATGCCAGTTGGAAAGTGAGTGAACTTCAGAAGAATACAATGCAGATAACAGGCAAAATGGCCTTTCAAGAGGGGAACTGCAGAGTGATCAGAATTTCAGCTGAGAATACAGGGAAAGCTTCCCAAATGAGGAATGTTCAGTTGCCTTCTTAGCAAGGAACCGAGGCATTCAGCACCAGGTGCCTGATGGAAATACTTTCTCTGTCTATACTTATGCCTTTTGCAGCATCCCTAACAAAGTCTGCTGTGCTTTTCAATCCATGAAACAATAGATTATTATTTTTTTTTTTGCAATTTTCCATTGTTTTCCCCTTGCAGTTGTATGCATAGTAGTGTAATAATTTTTATAATGTCTACATCTTGAGAGTAAAAAATGATTCAATTGTACTGTTCTGAAGTTCCTGATCAATACTCTCCACAGCAAGTTAGAAAGGGAACCTGATTTCAATTAATGCAGTCAGCTGTTCAAAGGGATTTTTTTCCTCTGTTTTAACAGAACAGTGAAGTTGTCTCCCTGTTCCTCAGGAGCAATAAGTAAGTGAAAGTAAAGAAATAAGTATTCTCAAATAGGAAGACAGCCTCTAGAAAACAAAACAATAGTAAAATAAAAAAAAAAGGTAAGATTGCTCAAAAATAATTGGGAGTCTCAGTTTTCTTCCAAGTTGTAAGTTAAGATGAAGACTTCATTGCTTTTCGTACTCAGATTTTAAGAATTAAAGTTACTGGGGTGAGAGCAAGGAAGGGAACCAAATTGGCCAAGAAATCTGACGAAATCACAGCAACTTCTTCTATTACCAATCAGTGCATTTCTATATGTATTATCTTTTTTCATTTAAAATTCATTGTTAAATAATGTTCAGAATGAATTAAGTTTGTCTTCTCTAATTGAGTTTAGCAGTGAGTAATGAGGTGGACTAGCAGTCATAAAAACACAGTTGCCTCTTTGCAGTATGTGCTCGGAGCTGCTGGAGAACGATAAGCAGTTAATCTGATAAGAAGGGACTGCATATTCGGGTACTTTATTTGTGGGTTTATCTTATTTACTGGACACACGATAGTGGCTGATGGCCAATAAATACAGATTTCACTTTTCAGTTCATTGTGCACTATACATCATTTATTTTTAGGACAGTGTCCTTATATTTAATGCATGATGAATCATTAAATAAAATAGGCAAAGCATGATTTTGCACGGCTTGCATTTTGGGTTGAGTTCAAAAACTTAATTCACATCCTTTTTGAAACATTTCTTCTTTTTTGTTGTTCTTTATCTCAAGCATAATGACCAAATAGTTCATTTATTTATTCTACTTTACCTGTAAGATGGATACACTATCCTGGCACACTGTTTACTTTCACATATTGGTCTAAGTGCCTAATGAATGGGAGATGGTGTTTAGGGAAATCTTGAAAATGTAACGGCAGGTACTCAGGCTCCTCATGACGAGCTGCTGCCAGCTTGCAATTATTTTTATCCCTTGCACTGTTAAACCTACAGCTCATGCTTAATTTGTATAGTGTTTATAATTTTAATGAGGAAGAAATACGAAGTATGTGTGCTGGCATTGTTGCGTTTCCTGTCATGTTTCAGGTAGACTCAACATGATTAAAACCTTATAATCAAGCAATAATTTTTCACATACAGAGAGTGCTTGTCCTGCTGCTCAGGACTTTATTTTTAATTAAAAATCTGAGCTCTGGTACGTATCATGATATCAATGATAATAGGAAAACGTGAGAGACTCATCCGCAGTCTCTTCAGAGCAGAAGGGGAAAGCAGTGGGGTATCTTACACCTGCCTCAACTTTATGAAATGAATTGCAATGGACATGGTATAACATGAGCTCTTCTCAAGGTTAGCCCTCCCTTGGCAATTTGCTGGCTGTGTGCGTGGAAGGGAAGAGGCTGAGAATTTCAGCAGCCTGTAGTACTGAAAGATATAGGTTACTTTGTTCTTTACTCTAAAAATGTAGCACAAAATGCAAAATCAGAGCATAACCACTCCCACCAAAAACTGTGTGCTACTTAATTCTGAATTAATATAAGAAATCTGTGCTTACAGTGCAGGAATAATGAAGTTGATCTGAAGAGCCACAGAGATACTCTCTCCAGCCTGGACTTTTCTCATGATCAGATCTTACTGCACATATATACTGTTAGTGATTAGTGGTCAGTATCAAACCATTCCATGTAGGGAAGTACATTTGGCAAGTGTGTTTATGCTACAACTGTGTGGACTTAACCTATTGGCCTCAGAAGGAGAGTTAAGAGGTTAGAGGTGAAGTTGTCCTACAAATGCTTCTTACCGCAAATTAGGCACCAGAAGTGTATTTGGAGATCCTTCTCAGTCACACCATATAAAGCTGCACAGTGTCTGGTTGAAAGCTTTACCTTTTCTCCCCAATGATGTATAATGCACATTGTTCACATAAATAAGTGAAAGAATGCTGAAGTAATTGCACCATCAAACAAATGAGGAGGTATATCAAGAAGTCTCAGAAGGCATTGGAGGTGAACAGCATGAAGAAAGTACTAGGTTTTCCTTCTGTAGATACGAGTTGTCTAATGATTATATATATTTACAAATACATTATGTTGTCTGTGCATTTCAGAAAACATGCAGTTTTCCATATCATTCTCTTACAAAAGATCATGTAGCAGATATTGGTACTTAGTTTTGTCTTAAATCCTTCCTCCTTCTCCTCTTTCTGTGTGCAAAAGGAAAGATCTCTTGCTCATTTTCAGTTCAAATATGCTCCTCATTTAGCAGAACAGATGTTCTCTTTAAATAGGCTTCAGGTAATATGGACATCTCAGCCTTTCCTTAATGAATCTGTTGTAACTGAATTACGTATGCATAAATGCAGCCCAAGTCCTTCAAGGACATACTCATTAGCTGTGTCATTTTGGATTCACTCTTTGGAACAAATATGTTCCTGTCACTGCTTGAAGCATTTAGATTCACTGATTCTATTTGAAAACACCCACTGGTTATACATTCACTATGTGTTGTTACGTACACAAGAAGAAAATAGAAAGAATGCAGCAATTTGCAAAGGTATAAGTCCTCTCTTATTTCACAAAGATGTATTCTTTTCACATACATTAAAAAGTTACATAAGAATCTGATCAGTTATCTATAAGAGTCCTTATTCATTCATATGTACTTGTATGACTTCGTTAACTGGCTTTTTCTACTTTATAGGATTTCTGTGTATAGTATTCCACAACTGCATACATTGTAAGCTTTGAGGGGTTTTGATTTCTGTCAGTGGAGCTAGTAGTGAAGGAATTTTGAATATATGGCATAAAGAAACTTAGCATGGGGTAAAACAAATTCAAGGGAATGTGTGGTATTCAGAAAACCAAAAGCAAGATCTATCTGAAGCTTTTATGCAGAAAAAGAAAGAAAAAACAAATTAGAGATCTTAAATCTTTTTGAGAGACACATGTTTTGTGATAATAGGTAAAATATGTGGTATGAATTTAGATTATTAGGTATGGTGATCTTCAGTAAAGAGATACTTGGTTATCCTTAGCCATCCACACTTTGTGACACATCTGCCTAATTCAGCAGTTGTGCTGTTTGAACACAATTTGCACTGTTGTGCAAATTAACAACACTTAATTTGCACTGTTACAAATGGGGAAACTGTAGTTACAAGCAATTTCCCCTGTGCTGTTGTGAATCACTGTACTGCTGAAATCAATGAGAAGCTCTTCCTTGCTGTCAGTGCCACACAGTGGAATACCTACATGGGTTATCTCATAAACAAAATTAATTATTGCAGAGGCCATTTGGAACCATCATACAATCATTATTTCTTTTGTCCTTCATCGGGTGTCAACATTCATCTGCATTCAGGGCTTCAGTCCTCTTCGTTGTAATATAAGGATCTTATTTAAAAACAAACACTCGAAATTCAGCTGGCCTCTAGGGAAGATGAGCCAGCTAACTACATATACTTCAGCTCCAGGCAATATCTTCTGCATTTCTTTTTCATAACATAAAGCTATATTTGGCACCACATAGAGGCCTGGCTTCAGCTGTCTTTACTCTGACTTAGCTGAAACATTTATTTCAATGGGGTTGCTCAGAGAATAACTGAGGTAGTTTGTGCATTAGTGGTGGCATGTCACCCCAGGAAGGAGACGGAACACCTTTTTTGTTTCCATTCAAGTGAAGTAGGTATCCATGACTTGTCACAGCTGTGTAAGTGAACATCAGAATGGGAATGAGCTCCTGGGGCTCCCCCAGGTAAGAGAGATGATTTGGGCCAGCTTTGTTTCAATGTGAAAAGAGGTCTGCTAAATCTTTTTCAGAAGAAGATTTACTCAGTGGGCCACCACTCAGACTGATCCACCAGAAATAAACTTGGGTCGTAGACTGGGAGCAGTTCTTTGTGGCAATGGGGAACGTAGCAATTGCAGATTCATAATGTTTGATTATAAATCATGTTCGAGTGCTCATTAGGGCACAAGTGCATGTATTTCATTACAAAAGCACAACGATTTAATACAGGTAAAAATTCATTACGAGACTCAAAGGCATAATAAACTGGAAGCAATGCAGCATTCTCTCATAACAGTAAACCAATATCTATTCAGTCTTAAGCATTACACTTATAAATAGGCCCCAATGCCAGAGAATGCTCTGAACAACTGAGAAAAAGAGACACTGTATTTACAGATTGGCGTTTCTCTCCTCTGGTGCTTGGCCTGCACTCAATTTTTATTTAAGGCTGTTCTTCTATTGAAAGTTGGTCTGAGGAGAATTTGACAGTATTATTGCTACCCTGATTTTGTAGACGTCGCAGAAGGCATTAATAATGTGATCAAAGCACTGTTCTGTTCTGGGGAAAAAAAAAAAAAAAAAAAAAAAGGAAAGGGAGGGGGGCGTTTTGATACAGCAAAATGCCAGTGTTATAAAACCAATTAGAGAGCCAAATTCCAATATGTACAGAGGCAGATCTCTGGACCTTTATTCATGTCATACTTTCTGTGTGTTAGAAGCATCTTTGAAGAACAAATGCGTCTTTCCACTACCAGTAAGTTCTCTCCCTCCGTTTCGGTTGTGTCCTCTGAGAAACCATGACAAGTTATGTCTGCACCCCCAGCTCCACTGCACAGTTTAAAACCTGCAGAGCTGTATAACTGCAGTGCTCCACAATATCTCTCAGAGAGGCTAATTACTCTGTGTCAAGCATGTTACTAGTGGAGTGGTGCTAATTACCTTTTTTCTCTATTTGTTCAACTAATTAACTTAATTAGATTCAACTTAGGCCCATTTTTTTTCGCCTATTCTTAGCTTGAAACTTGCTGCCATTTTGTCAGTTGTAATGACAGACTTGCCTTTCTTTTTCCTAATATATTAGTTGTGTCATCTAAACATGTTAGCTCTCTGAGAGTTATCAGATGTGCCAAAGAGTAAGTGAACAATGTGTTTTTACTGTGGTCTCTAGAAAAATCATGAAACAGGTCCTCTTGGAGCACATTTTAGGTAAATGAGGGATAAGAATCTCCCTGCTGGCCTGATGTATTGTGTGATGCACTGTTTTGCTGCATGGTTTTTCATCACTGTGTAGAACTAGAGGCTGCCTATTTGCTAGCCTGAGATCTAGAGCAGTTGTCTGTTAGCTGCCACCACTGAGCTGAAAACACCTCTTAGGACAGAGTTTCTTTCCAGAGATGACCATTTTTGGAGAAGTGGCATCATTTCCTTTATTTATCCCATTTTACATCTCTGACAGTGAGCTGTGCACCAGTAAATGCTCTGTAGCCACTGAGTTTGCTGTTGGAGGTATACTGTATTTTGAGAGTGAATTCATATCAATGCACTTCAGGAAACTTTCAGTTTAAGAACTTCCTTTAGATTTGTCAAATGTAAAATAAACTGCATGGTATCCACATGGAATGCATGAAGACTCCTAACACAAGAGAAAAAAAATGGAAACACAAACTGTTGTATTTATCCAAGATTGTACAGTCTGCACCACAGCTAGAAAATGGATCTGTTTCCCTTTTTCATGGTACAGTGACCTAAATTTGGGAGTGCTTTTCTTCAGCTCTTAGCCACCAGCTGTATAACAAAGTAAAAACTCTGAAGTGTTGAAGTGAATGCCCCTTGCTTCCTACTGACAGGGAATATCAGCAGCAACAGAAAACAGCTGCCTTCCTTTTTTCAATTTTCTACAGGTCAGGAATTTTCATGCGCTAGTGATAAGATGAGAAGAATACAAAAACAAAACAAGAAAACAGAAAATGACAGCCACTATCAACTAAATCAAAGTAGGGGTTTGTGTAATTTTTATAGTAAAGGATGCACCATCTGATTTTGACTGCCAAATCCTAAGAAAAGCTGCACTTTTTGCTAAGTTTAATAAAAATCACTCTGTGGGAATGGAGTTAAGGATGATAAGTTCAGATAGGAATACGAAGTTTTTACTATCGTAGCTCTTCTCATTCTTTGTTAGCTCCATCTACTGCCACAGAGTGTGTATTATGTGACTGTGAAAATGGAGGATGTTTTGAGTGAGAGAGTTAGTGGTGCCTTGATATGGTCATCATTCAACTTGCTTTACAAACTTTATGCTTTGGATGAGATGTAACCTTTTCCTCTCCCACAAAGTGCCTCTATGCTGTGTTATTCTGGTTTGTTCCTTACTATTCAAAGTTCAACCTAGAGCACCATGCAGTACACAGAATTTGAAGATCTGCCTTCATACAGTTGTTAAGAGATTAGTTCAAAGTCAGTACATTCCACATACATTTTGTTGACTTTCATTTCAGTTAAAACTGAAATGCCTCAGACAGAGAAAATGTATGCAGATGCAAAATAACATATTTTTATTACGATTTACAAAACTCTTGCAAAGTGTACTACATGCAAGTTTTTTGCTGCTTGTTGTTTAACCTTCACCTAACTTCAATTTTTGGCTTTTGTCTAAGATTCCTTCGGTATCGTGGGATAACTCTTTCTACAAGTTATTTTCAGTAACAAGAACAAAAGCTCCGAAAGTCAACCCTTCTACAAAGTATTATAGGCTAATCTGCAGGGAAAACATCAGTTTTTCAGTATTTCAGCTGTGAAATATGATACTTGCATGAAAATGTGACTCTTGAATGCATTGTAATATGAGAAGCTGCGTGATCTATCACGCAAGGTGCGTGATCTATCACAAGCAAGGCAATAGTACTAGGAATAAAATGACTGTTATCATTTGCTGCTATTAGGAAATGAACATTCCCTCCTATTCCCTCAGGAAAAGGTTATCCTCCTATGTGAAGGATGTTTATCCAGATGAGGTACTGCCAGATAATCTTCTCCCTCAGCAGATTAAGTGCATAACCCAGAGTGTCCTAATGTGTCCTCGCTTTTACCGTTACGCTTGGCTTGTTGTAATGGTTCTGCATGAGTAGCGTGCTGCATGGGTTAACAGATATTTCCAGGGAAGGTACCCTTAGAAGAAACTGACTCTTGACCAGTGTGTTTAGGTATATAGAGTTGAGCTCCCTTCAAGTTTTTTCACTTCATTGTTTCCGGAATTTCATGCAAAAGTACTTCCCTTGCTTGACGTGGTTTTATACAAGCCAGTGAAATTGTGCTGCTTTAATTCACCGGGAACAAGTTGTATTTCCTTATGTTACATAGTGCTTTTAGGCTGGCTGATGTTAAAAGCCCTGAAGTTGAAAGCATTTGAAGTTGCAAACTAAATTTTCTATTATTACTGGTTTTACTATTACTGCAATTTGTACTGCATTTGCATTGATCGGTCTTTGTTACCTGTTTTGCATAATTTTAGGTTTATAAGATTTAGTTTTCATTCATATATTAACTATAATTTTAATCTCAATAGCATAAGCTGAAAACGTATGATTTTGTTAAACATTAGCTCCTTAAAATATGATGCCTGTTCTCTAATTCTTGAACTCAGATGCCTTGTAACTTCTCATCTGTCAATGAGAACCTCAGATACTTGAACCCAAGTACTTCATGATACCTAGATGAGCTTTGCATAATGGTTTTCTCACTGTGGGAAAAATTTAGTAATAGCATAAGTGTCTAAATGTTTTTTATGTTCAATATGAATTACTCAAACTGTGGGATGTAATGTAGAGAAAATCAGTGATATTATTTTTGAGAAGAAACTGAAAGATTTTCTAATAAGCTGAATAGTTAAAGGTATGTATTTTGTTTTACATCCTCCCTTGAGTTCACAAGCATACCTTTCCTGCTGAATTGCTCTGCCTGCCTTTCCTTCCTTTAACATATAAATTGTCCCCATTTTTCTACATACATTTCTACAGACTACATACTGAAGGAGCTTACATTATATTTTTCCATGTTCTTCCCTGAATTTTTTGAGCAATATACACAGACCAGACCAGATCCTACCTTCCTATTGTGATGTGGGCTTTTGGGGTTTGGAGGTTTTTTGGTGGTGGTGGTTTTTATGGTTCGTTTGTTGACTGAGTCGAATTGAGTTGGTTGATTACTTTGGTTTGGTTATGGTTGAATTGAGTTGGGTTGATTACTGGTTTGGTTTGTTTGGGTTTTTTTTTGTAGTAGATGTAGTAGATGCTGAGCAGATTACATCACACTAAATCACACTGCCCTCTAAATCACATTCTTGCCAATTACTTCTTCTCATAGCTTTCTTTTTAGCTTAAAAATATTTAGTTTTAGTAGTTTTTAAAGGTTTTTTGTTGTTGTTGTTTCTTTGTCACCAGACTAATTCTAATTGAAAGCTGTACTTCTAGCTCCTGTAACCCATGATGTTTCTCCATAAGCAAAACAAAGACAATGAATCAAAATAGTGTTTAGTCTTCATATAGAAATAAATTTTCCTGATTTATTCAGTATTTGCAGTAACTGTGAATAATAATAGTTTAATGAGATGCCTTGAAAAAATACTGCAGAGGCTATGAAAGGGAAACATACTTCAACTTTAAGTTAGAAATGTCTTATGTGAAACCTGGTTACTAACGCTGTCATTTGTTCACTGGTTTCCCTGACGGCCTTCATGCCTGCATTGTTCTCTGACCCTTCCATTATCTTGTCTTTTTTTGCTGAACAGAAATAATTTAGTTCTCTAGAACTGACCTGTAGAAAACTGTCACAACACAAATCAGCTGATCTCTGACTCAACAAGCTCTGTCATGTCAGGAAGTCTTGCCAAATCTGTTCTACAGGGCCCTGAGGAATTGACATAATGAATCAGCCCTCCCTATTCAAGATTATTGTGTTGTGGGGTTGTTGTTTTCTTTTTCATCTAAACGCTAAACATCTGTCTGTTTTTCCATGACAGTGCCATTAAAAATGAATAGGATGCGCTTTCAAGCATACGTGGCACTGTTAGCTCACTTCAGGAATTCAGAGCTTACCACTTGGACAACAAAAATGTTGGCAAGAATCAACACTGTCTCACAGTGATTATAGTTAGCCTCTCTGCACTTACTGTTCATTGCCAATTGCTTTGTTTTTTGCCTCCTTGACGTGGAAGATTGTAATGATCCATCATAGCGGAAGTTTCGTATCATTTGATCAAAAAATGATAAATTAGCTGGCTAGAAAAAAAAAAACAAGAAAAGAGTATTATTCTTATGTCAACAATGTATCATTACTGCTTTATTTTATTATGTCTTCAGAGATGGAGAAGAAGTATCAATACTTTGTCATGCTATTAGTTATCATGGTGTCACATGCTGTCAGTATCCTCACATGCTAACTCCTGTGTACTTTTGTTTTTCCTAAACTGCATTTACTTGGGAGCACCAGCATGAATGACCAAAGACCTAACTGTTACTGATCTTGTGCCGGAAATACTGAAAGGCCAGTTGGCTAGGGAAAACTTTGAGAAATGAGTGTCAATTCTGAAGACAAAGAATGAAACAGAAAAGTTGTTGATGGGAGTTTCCATTTACAAGAAAAGGTACTTTAACTCTATGATAAACTGCAGAATAAGTAAATATCCTTGAAATTGTGAAACCAGAGTGCCTCAAGCTTCTCATGAAAAAATAAATCTAGAATACCCTTTTCTTTTTTTTTTTTCTTTTAATTAAAAGTTCCCATTTCAGTCCTTTCCTTCAGAACTTTCACCGACCAGGTAGCAATTGTAGTTTTGTAGGAAGAATTTTTGTCCTTTATTGAAACTGTCATATTCTGTGTTGATTATTAAACAACTGCTAGGTAGGAATTAGTAAGATAAGGTACCTGATGCATTCTACATTCTAATAACTTTCTCTGTATCTGTTAGACTTGTCTGATAAGTGAGTAATGTACTTGAAAAATCATTTCTTAAAACCTATTGTCTGAAATCCCCCATTTCCTGCAAGAGCTTCTTATTCTACGGGCACAAGATGTTTTTACCAAGAGCTATTGGGTTAAAAATATTCCTGGTCATTTCCATGCAGAAGCATCTCTGCATCCCTAAATTCTCTATGATGAATCTTGATAGATTTACTCTGATGTTAGGAGGCATCAACATTAGCAGTAATGTTCTTTCACATACACAGACTTAGAAACATAATGGATGCATTTAGAAGTATGAATAATACAGTTAAATACATTTGTTTCTTGAACATCTTCACTTTGTCTCCCAGTCCCATTAAATTTGAGTTCAGACTCTAAGCTCTAATAACTTACTGTTTTTTGCAGTTGGAGGGGTGGAGGGAGGCATTCATCTCTAAACTTGTAATTTTAGGGGAAATTAAGTTTTACTGGTACTTCAACCGAAATTATGCAGCTTTAGTTACATTTTGCCATCTGCAATTGGATTAATCTTCTCCAGACTAATGAAGTGTAATTTGTAAATGAACTATTTGTTTCTCTGAAAGGATAGCTCCAGTCATCTAGCTGTCACATCTCCTCCAAATGGCTGCGCTGTTAATCAGGGACATCAAAGTCTGGCCTTTTTGAATTAGACTGCTTTGTGGGGTTGACACTTGGCGTGACTCTTTGAAAAAGAGAAAGAAGGATGGCAGGAAACGCTTCTCTTCCTGATTTTCCTCAAAGCCTCAGTGAAGCAGAAGCCTGTGCCTTCTATTCATTCTATGGCATTGTAAAAGGTGCTAAACGATCAAACTCCCTTGTACAGCATTTATTTCCCTACCATTTATCATGTATGTGTTACAAGAGAGATGAAAGCTAAGAACAGTTGCCTTACAGTTATAAAAAAGATCAAATATGAAAAGTGCACAACACACTTGGTACAGTATTGACAAAATGATGCAGAGCCCTGGGACCAGTAAACCCCAAAGGGGTTTGAATTACTTTTCCCTCCCCCACCCCCACCATCATCTCTTTCTAATGTATCTCCTGTTAGTGCCTTCTGATTCCAAATGTCTGTTTGTCCTGGCTCCTTCAGCTTTCATGTAATATATCCTCATTCTTCTTACAAAGTATCCTCCTCACGGCCTGCAAAACACTTCCCTGCGTGCATGTCTTGGTTGGGGTGTTAGCAGAAAGGAGATTGCTGGACTTTTTACATAACAAAGGCAACAGCTAATCTTGTTCTGAACACATGTATGTGCCTGATAATACAGCTGAGCTGGTTTATGCATTTCCAATAGCATTTGTCTAGAAGAATTGTGCTGAGCTAACAGTTGTGCTTTATGAGACTGTAAAGGCATGTGGAATGTATGGTTCAGGGTGGCAGAACTATTATTCAGATCATATTAGTTATATTGATTCCTTATTTCTCATTACTATCATGCTCCAAATTTTGAGAATGAAGTGCTCCGCTGTTCTTTATACATTAATAACTGTCAAAATGGATGGGCTCCAGAGCATCATTGGAAAATCCTCTGAATTTGAGTGAATCTTGGTGGTGTGTAGGAACAGGGCAAGGAGTAATGGCCTGAAACTTTTATGTAGGAAATTCTGTATGTAATAACGTGTGGAAGAACTTTTTTATGATAAGAATGATGGAACACTGGAACAGGCTGTCCAAAAAGGTCACGAACTCTCCTTCTAAGGAGATATTCAAGATCTATTTGGGCACCTACCTGTGCCACCTATTGTAGGGTACCTGCTTTGACAGGTGGTTGGACTCAATGATCTCTTTGAAGTCCCTTCCAGCCTCTGAGATTCTATGATTCTGTGAATAAACAAGGTTGTCAACAAAAGCCCAGTATTGGTAGTGTTCTGAGTGGAGGCAATGCAACATCTGAGAAAGGACTTTTTTTAAGGCCGAAAATTAGTTGGGGGTTTGCTTACGGAGTGTATTCTGTCTTAGAACTTTGGGATTGTTTATACCTGTCATTTCAGCTCACAGAGTAGGGTGTTGCTCCTGGCAGATGGATGTAGCAGACAAAAAAAATAAAAATAAAAATAAAAATAAAAATAAAAATAAAAATAAAAATAAAAATAAAAATAAAAATAAAAATAAAAATAAAAATAAAAATAAAAATAAAAATAAAAAAGAGAGGGAAAAAAAAAAAAAGAGGAAAAAAAAAGTAAATTGCAGCAGCAGCTGAGATGTCATTATATGAAATTTTGGTCCTAAAATCTAAATGATGCTGCTAATGAAAACACAGAAAGAGGACAAGAAAGCAAGGTATGTCAGAATGCATAGAACTTAATAATGTATTCTCTTTCTTTTCCTTTGCTAAGTTGAAATGGCTCTTGTTTTTCCCAGTAATACGTTGAAAGCAGCTAAATGAAATCACTGTTTAACAGTTTTGTCTTTCTATTAGCTTCTTAACTGGCCACAAATAACACACAGAATTCTCATTTCTACTTTTCAAAATTTTACATACATTGCAGTGGAAGGTTTTATTTTCCATGTACAGATAGCTTTAGTGCTGTTTTGTCATAGTCAGTTTCTAGAACCAAACTAACTTGTCACTTCAGTAGTTTTTTTTTTTACTCTGATTAGATTATTTTAGCTATATCCAACAAGATATGAACAGTGACTTTTCATGTCTAATAAGCCTTCCAAATATGTGACAAACAAACTTGTGTTTGTTCATGCTAAAATGGTTTGAGAGCTCAGAAGTCTGCAGAAAGCAAACACAAAGGCACTACAGACACGTTCAAGTGAAAAGTAGTTTTGCATTTGAACAGGCATTAATGAAAAATGTTCCATAGTCATGCACTTTGCTCTGCTTCCCATGGCAGTTATATTATATATTGCTCTGCAATAGCAAATGTGGACTTCACATTCCAGCAGAGCCAACCCAATTTTCCTGATGGATATCCCACTTCATTGTTTGTGGATATCTTGCCAGTTGTGATTCTTATGTCTCTGTTTCTGCTATTGTCAAAATATCTTAAGAATTATCTTTGTAATGATGTGTCTGCAATAACTTCTTTGACAGCAAATAGCTGCTTTGTCCCAGGATCAGATAAAGGCACCGTGTGAAGCATATTTTTTTCCCCTTCATCTCCAGTTTAGTCTGGTGTCAAAGCGAATAGAGTAAGCTATCTCTTTTGTCCTCCTTTAACAGACCGTGGCATATTTATTTCCCTCTTGTTCTCAAAGGCAGCTTCTCCTAAGAAGCAATGCTCCACCTTTTCCCACTATGGTTTGTGCTGTCCCTGGCCATCTTAACCTGCCAAAGGGCATTATGCGGGCATTTCTTCTGTACCCAAAGCTTAAATGACATTTGCAAACAAAGTTAAGCAACATTTATAAAAACTGCTAAGATCTGTGAAGACCTCAATTCAGCACTCTTCTGCTAGACTGAGAGGGGTTGGAGCATTTTCACATGGGAACATTTACTACAAATGAAGGAATAAGTGTGTTGGCAATTAGAGACTGTATGGGAAATGTAAAAGCTCAGCACGTGGAATTGGATTTAGATGTGACTGTTCTGTTTTCTGTGATTGATCAGGCCTGTGCAATGGTTCAGCTTTTCATTAATCACTGCCTAGATTCATGGGCCCTGCCATCTCAGCAGAGAGAAGGCTACTCAAATGATTCTTCCATTCTCTGTTGCTTACTCTCTTGGTGTTTCAGGCTCAGCAATCGAAGTGCTCGTCAACCAGCTGGAGCTGAAACTTCTGTCTCGGTGAGTGGACTCTGAAAAAGCCCTGTTTATACGGATCATTTGTATTGTCATATGCCATTGCTATTTTTCTTAGAAAAAGAAGAAAAATACATTGCCCATGTTAGTGGTAAGATACCATTTCTCATGCCTGTGCGGATTGGTGTCCCTATCATACTTCTACCTTATAAGCGTTCACGATTTCCTTAGTGCATGTACTTCTTTCAAGTAGATATAAATGTTCTTTAGATAGAATGAAAGAGATGGCTTAGGTCAAGTGATTTTCAGTTATGGAAGAGACTGTGAGTCATTTATTTCCCCCTAAGCCAAAGGATTATCATGCTTACTGGACCATTGAAGGTCCTCCAGTATTTCTTGCCAGAGCTTCCCTTGGGTCTTATGAAAACTTAAATCATGACAGTATCTTTAAATATAGATAGATAGATTGATATAGAATTCTCTCTCTTATCTACTTTATGATTTTTTTTATGCTTAGTATTAGAGTGTGTATCTCTAGGTAAATATTTCTTTTCTCTATGGCATTTCAGCTTGAATTATACTGCATGTACTGCTTGAATTATACTGCATATACTGCATATACTACTTCCAACTTAATACATAGTCATCATTCAGGGAATTTTTCCCACAGCATTATTGTTAAAAGAAGTATAGTTTATTTAGGAACTATGTTACGTTTGGTGGAGTGAAACTGAGTAAAAAGAAGCAGCGTGCTTTGAATGCACTTCTTTCTCCTGTTTTGCTTTGCACCACCTATCTCCATCACCTGCTCCTTGGTTTGTGGTTTATCTCTTGCTAACAAAAGATGACAGCTGACCCTCTGGCTTCTTCTTTGGTTGACCAGTTGAACACCATTACTGGGAGGAGCAGATGTGAGCACAGAGACACACTCTTTCACCTGCACGTTGTGGCTGGGCTCTGCTTGCCCACAAGCTGGAAAACAAACAAACATCTGGAAAAAAAATCCAATTCAGATTTGGGTGTCTGTTGACAAAATATCATCTGAATGTTTTATTTGTACATTTATACATGCTCTTCAGACCTTTTTCATTCCTAAGTATAATAAATAAGCAGATGGTCCAGTGTACTTGTACTAAAGTCATAGGTGGATGGATTAAAGATGTATTAAAGTGCAGAACAAACACAACAGCCTGTGTGTGAAGCAGTTTCTGGTTGCTCTTATCTCTGTAGTTGAGATTTTATTTAGGAAGATCCAGAGAACACTATCTAGAGAATTAGCTTAAGGAAACAATGCAAGACCTTACCTTATGTGAGGTAATGAAGTCTGCAGATGCAGTTGACTTCCATGGGTGATTTAGCAGAACAGCAATATGTTTCTCCTGGCCTTGGAAATCCTCAGGCTTCACAAAGTTTCATTTGAGCACTCAGAATATCTGCTCTCTGACTGATAAATTAAAAATGACAGAAGATCAAAAATGGAGAGTTCAGTGCTAAAGGACAGTAGATCAGATGATTCACCTTCAAGGACTGAAGACAGAAACAGCATCCCTTTAGATGATGAGAGCTGAGTGCTTTCCCTGAAGGGATCTACAGCACAGGGCAAATTTAAGGGATATCACATTTACAACTTGACTTCCACTGTGCCGTGAGGGTCAATGCCAAGCAGTGGGAAGAGCCTCCTGCCTGAGGATGTCCAGCGAGCACCAGGCAGAAGTGGGGAAGTGCAGACACAAAGCAGTCCCTGGGTCATCACAGATGCACAGTGCTCACATGCAACCCAGTGTTTCCAGTTACACCGTACATCAATGTTACACTGAGGCAAAGCAGGAATTTGCTGCAGATTCAGCAGTAAAATAGCATATACTTCTTTTTTCTTTCAGCACATGTTATCTATAAATATGGAAACTGAGGAAAACCGACTATCCTTTGTTCATACCATTACCTCAGTTTTTCAGAGTGCTTTAAATCCCCAAGGAATTCTGCATGTTCAGTCCTTTTGTTGATAAGTAGAATATATCATCCTCACTACTTCTGCAGACCCTTCTGCTGCTTTTTCATTTCTTTTTTTGCTTGGAGTGCAGGGCTTACCTCTTCTGCATGCAGAAAATTACTTTATGTCTCACTTTGAACATGGCATAATATACCTTCCCACTAGAGACTGAAGAGGCAAAATCCTGAAAAAATAATGTCTCTGTCAATTTATTTTTTTTTGGGGGGGGGGGAGGAGAGTCTAATTTTTATTATAAAAATGAATCAAGAAATGGTTATAACCAAATAAATAATGCGCAGAGACAAATTGTGTTTTGCAGAGTAGAACTTTCATATTGTTCTCAATTCAGGATTTGTACTACTTAGTTGTATGTAATTTGTCTCAAATAAAAATTAAATTGCAAACTGGATTTTCCAGACCACACAGTATACAATTATCAGCGATCACATTAGTTTCACTGTGGCCATTTCAATTTTATTTTCTCATAAAAAAAAGAAGAGAGGTATTTTCTCTGTTTGGAGGATTTGTGATTGCTGGCTATCTCTGCTACCAGAGGCTTCTCAGTGACAAGTGATAGGACTTGAGGAGATGGTCTCAAGTTGCACTAGGGAAGGTTTAGATTGACTGTCAGGAAGAATTTCTTCTCAGAAGGTGTGGTCAAACATTGGAACAGGCCACCCAGGAGAGTGATGGAGTCCTCAGAGAAGTGTGGACATTGCAGAAAGGGAAATGGCCTCCTGACAGTGCCCAATGGGTCATATTGATGATGGGACTTGATGATCTCGAATGTCTTTTCCAACCCAAAATGACTCTCTAATTCTAAATATTACACACTATGCCAACCTGCAGAGTTGTCTGCATTGATCAGATACCATATCAGTCTTGTAAAACAGGAGTGTTGGTCAGCACAGATTCTTCCATAGGTACATTTGCCTGTGTACAACTCTGCCACAGAACATTTCCAATGCTCCAGCTGTTTTTCTTAGATTTATATTAGGTCTCTCCATACATCACAGGGGAGGTAGTACTCCACATATCAGCTTTGTATTTCTTCAAATCACCAGCTCTGTGGTCTTTTCAAGTTCAGAGAAAATGTTGGGGTGTGTTTATAAAAATGCTAAAGTAATAAATCTTAGTTATAGATGCATAACTTCCTTAGATTTAAAAAAAATATATATATGCAAGTATGGACTTGAGTACATGTATTAATATACATAAAAATATTTAGCAAGTAGTTCTTTGTATGCTATACTTGGCTATAAATGTCGTAATCGTAGAATCATAGAATGGCCTGCGTTGAAAATGACCACAGTGATCACGTAGTTTCAACCCCCCTGCTATGTGCAGGGTTGCCAACCACCAGCCAGGCTGCCCGGAGCCACATCCAGCCTGGCCTTGAATGCCTCCAGGGAACTTTTCCATAAATAAGTCACAGCATTGTCAATATGGTAAGGTGGCATGTATTGTGCAACTAATTAAAATGTCTAAAAAGTTAAGGTTTCTATGTAAGTATCTTCGATGACATAGACTACAATTTTGCTATTGCAAATGCTAAGGAACATAGGATAGAGGAATTATTGTCTAGCAGTTCCCAAAGCAAGTGAAATTATGTGAGCTATTTATCAGCGCAGATTAAGTAATTAGAGAGGGTAAACCCAGTGAAGCCTGGGTTCCATTGATCATCCCCTGCTGGAATTCCTAGTCTCAAGGAATACTGGTCAGGAAAAGAGTGAAATAAAGATCCTTAAAGAATTTTAAGAGGATGAATATTCCTTTGTTCAAGGAATCAGTGGTAGATTCCCCTGAGAAACTGCTCTGGTTCCAGAGGGAATCTAGAGATAGGTCCAAGTGAATCTCATAAAGTTCAGCAAGGCCAAGTGCAGGGCCTACGCCTGGATCAGGGAAATCCCCAAAATCAATATAATCTTGATGATGAGTGGACTGACAGAACAACAAGGGCTACAAGTGAATGAAAACTTGGATAAGAACCAGCAATGTGCTCTTCCAGCTTTAAATGCCAACCACATCCTGGATTGCATCAGATAAGAGGTAGTAAGCAGGTTCTCTTTTCTGCTCTTGTGTGGGCATCTCCGGTGCCCACAGTGTAAGAAGAATATGAATCTCTTAAAGTGTGTCCAGAAGAGGGCCGCAAAAATGATTAGAGAGCTGAATACTTCTGCTATGAAGTGAGGCTGAGAGGCGGGATTGATCAGCTTGGAGCAGGGAATGCTCCAGGGAGAACTCATTGTGAACTTTTAGTATATAAAGCATGGCTTATAAAATGGAAAAACACTTTTTAACAGGGTCCGTACTGAAACATCAAGGGACAACAGTTGTAAATTGATATAGAGTAGGTTTAGAATGGGAATAAAAATGGGTTTGTTTGACTCGTGCCAGGCTCTGCCCTAACAGTCTGTATTTCCATACTTGCTGTTTAAAGAACATTAATGATAGTGTCACCTTAGATTTCTTTCATCACGGACTTAATATTCCTTTCTAAGAGTCAGCATCATCGTTCTTGTCATTCAGACTGGAAACAGGCCCAGAGTAGTAGAAACACTTGGTCATGATTAATGAGTAGAGTTAAGAATGAGAAACAGTTCTAGCTTATTGCCTTAATCATTCCAATAATGTTTCTTAAAGGTCTAAGGTTCTTAAAGGTCTTAGACTCTAAGTGCACATTGGTTTCTCATTTAGGCAGTGTTTCTTTTATTTGTGAATTTTTGAATGTGCAAAATGAGGGACAGAGTAGTTGTTTATTCTTCTGGGTGGAAGCTCTCCACTTTCTTGAATTCTTGTGGAGGAAGATGTAATGCTAGAAGTTGAATAAGATGGATAGGTGGCTATTATAATTAGTAATAAATATTTATAACTTTAATTAATAGTATAATGCACAACTAATTACACACGGTATAATTTTGTAATCAAATCAATTATGTATTGAAGATATCTATCATATATCATGTGAATTATACAATTATAATTGTACTTAATTAGAGTAATTATGATAATAACTCCCCCTTATCCTGTGTACTCTGGCCACAAGTTTTAGAATCAGCAGTTTTATAATTTCTCTGTACTGCAGATCATTTTAGTGTATTTCAAAGATAAACAAATGATGTGATTCTGCACTTCAGAGCCATTTCCAAAGCGTGTCAGCTCTGCTCTATTCTGTGCAGCTTCTCTAATAGGAGATGTCCACAGGCTGTTAAGGAGCCCAGACAGCCAAAGCCTCAGTTTCCTTTGCTGGCACTGTAATGTCAGTCATTCTCTCATAACAGAAATGGCTCTGCTGATTAGAATCCAGCTATTGGAGAGAGGTTATGGCATTTCAAATTCAGGAAGTTGTCAGGAGAGAGAACGAGTTATTTAGGTTTCCAATCATGGAAGTTTCTCAGCTAATTCAACAAGTTCTAGCTGATACTGAAATGTGAACTATGCTTCAAGACGAGTAGTTTAGCTGTGAATAAGTTAATAAGTTTCTTGGTTGTTTTTCTTGTTTTCCTGTAAATGTTCTCAGAGAAGTTCTACTTCTAAAACTGTAAAGCAAAAGATATTAACAACAACAACAACAAAAAAAAAAAAAAAAAAAAAAAAAAAGAAGGAAATGAAAAAAAGAGAGGTGGATGTGTTTGCCTTTAAACAATCCCCATACAGTGTTATTTGGTTAGAGAAGGCATCTAAGGAGAAGGAAGCTCAGTGGAGAACTGATGGTGTTCTGATCATTGCTACTTGAAGGCTGTCTCAGATAATACAGAAAGCAAATATGACTATTACAAGATAACCATCTCTTTTGAATTGAAAGAGCTGGCTTCTGTCAACATTCTCCAGTTTTAGCTGATAAGAGCATTTCTGAGTGTCAGGACTTACATGACAAGAGGAGTTAATAGGCCTGCTGCTTGGCTACTGATCAACTATTGATAAATCCGTGTCATGTCTCACAGGGTGAAGGAGGAAATCAGCATATATGAAGACTACTTTCCCCCTCCCTTCCCTTACCTTCAACGTTCTTTTCAAATTGCTATCTGCCACATAAATTCTTAATGTTTCTGGGTAAAGATGAAAATTATAAAAACAAGGAGGGAAATGTGAAAAGTGAGACATTGTCCTACTGCTTTGAGAGAGTGCCTGTTCCTTATTTTTGAATTTTTATGAAATACTTCTGTTTTTTTTCCTGAAGTGACTTAATTCTGAGAAGCACTGAACATTGAACTCCCTTGCAGTGTTACTCATTTTCTGACATTTTGTTTGCACTGATATCCATGGGAATTGTGGGTGTTCATTGGGTTTTAGAATCCCGTCCTTCATCCCTGTGACAAAAGGATTATCTGCTGACTTCTGTCTTCTGTTCTGCACACTGTTCCCACTGTAAAGCCATTACTGTGAGTGGATTTTCTGTGGGGCAGATGGGTCTACAACTTGGGCACATCCAAGCTGGTAAAAAAGGCTGTCTCACTGGGTAGTGGGAACCACATCCACACTGCTGGACTTTGAATCTCTGCGTCAACCTGATCGTGCTTTGGTTATTCTTAACTGTATTGCAGATGGCAGATCTGTTGGGTTTTTTTTTTCAAAGAAATGTGGGAATGGGGATATTCTGGTTGTTTTTTATAGATAAGTTTGTTCCTTCCTTCTTTTCATACCTCTTAGAAATCAAGTGTTTGTGCATTTACCCCTTTGGGAATTTCCTAAGCAAGTAAAAGAAGTCAGTATTTTCCTGAATTCATTATTATGTGGATAGGTGGAAGGCTGGACTACATGATCTTAGAGGTCTTTTCCAACCTTCATGATTCTATGATTCTATGATTACAAAGACATGAATCCATTTCATGCAGTTTCATAGCCTGTCTTGCTAAAAATAAATGCTGGGGGGAGGCAAGGACCTGAGTATCCTGCCATTCATAGGCTTGGTGGGATCTCTGAAAGCAGCTTCTAGCCAAGGAGTTGTATTATACTGCTACCTCAAGGACAGTGAGTAACGCTTGAATTTTGTACTCAGAAACTAAAGCTTTGAGAAGACTGAACCAGGGATGCAGAAAGCTCTTTACATTTTTCACAGTATGCAGAAGTGCAAGTTATCAAAAGGTGGCATTGAGAATGATTGTGAATTAGGCTGCATGACAGCAGAGCTGGCAATTCTCTCTCAGATGCTCTGAAATCCACATGAGACATACTGTCACCTGGAGACAGGGGAACATTGAAACCAAGCCTGCCAAATGACCAGCCACTTTGAAAATTAACTTTTTTGCTGTGCAGTTTCCTAAAGGGGGACAGTGTTCCAGAAGCTTAGCTTGTTCCTCTGAGTGAGCTGTGCACTGCTACAGCACATGTATATTGGTTGCTTTCTGATCTCTCTGGTCTGCTATATGTCCTGAGCTGACCTGAGAGTCAGTCTACCTTGCGTTTTCTGCCTCTAGATCTATTGGATCATTACCTAACTCACATTTCTGTAATGTTGTGCATGTTAGATTTGCCCTCTTGGACAGCTTTATGTTTGTTTGCATTATGTAAGTAGGAACATCGTTCTTATGATTCAATGCATACAGAGCAAATTACAAGAACACTCAGATGTGAATTATCTAGGTCCGTCTCAAATAGACTCTGTATGTGCCCCCGGCTTTTCCGTTGTCTCCCTGTTACCAATGACAGTGAAATCTTGTCTCCATTAATCTTGCATCAGCATGTCCTGCAGTGAGACTTAAGGGAGTCCATCAGAACCAAATTCCTAGTTAAGACTTCATTGCATGAAATAGCAATTGGGTACCCATAATTGTTTGTTTCCTCTTATGTAAGAAGAATGCAAAATGAAAGGTCATTTGTTGAGAAAACACGTAACAATGTAGAAACTGGAAAAAACTAATTGTTCCTTTAAAAATCAGTTAAGCCTCTGATCAAAGGTATAAGGTATTTGCTACATGTATATGCATGTGTATTAGATTCCTATATATTCTTACATAGAAATACATCCTCAAATTACTTTGATCTTTCATTATTATGATAACAATTGGAATAGAAATAATTATGAAAACTAACTAATGTTATTCCAGCACTGCATCACTGCTCTGAGTTGATGAGGTTGAATTTGTGAATAGCTGTCAATTTCAGTGTTTGTGCACATTTTAATCCTTACACCCTTCTTCCCAAGCGTGTTGTCTGGTGTACCTTCAGCTACATTTTTTGTAGTGGGTTCAATTAGAGATTCTCTTGTCTCAACATGAAACACGTGAACAAAGGGGAAGGCTGGAGGAACAGAAAGGCTAAAATGTCAGAAAGACAATTGAAGCAGGGAGATGAGATGAGGTCAAAAATTTAACAGGACAGATGACTAGTGAGTTGATTTATTCTGCTAGAAAGTAATTATGTTGTACTCGTTTGTTTTGGAAGGATTATAGTGCTTTTTCTATTCTTGATGCCATGCCTGATAGGCACAGTATAGAGGAACTCTCAGAGGATGTTTCAGCAGTGACAGAAAATCTTCTGCAGTGTATTCGATATCTTCACAGAGAATTTGCAGGATAGCTACCGCACACTTTCTTAACTCATGAAGATCTTCCAGACAAAAGAAACAAGGGCAGGGGCTGCTGATATTTATAGGGTTGTATTTTGAGAAAAATCTAATGGGAAAATAGAGCCTTAGCTATATATAAGTACTCTTAATATCTAGGTTTGATTGTAAATATTTCACACAGTTATGCTAAACTTTTTGTTATCTATTTTCAAATGAACCTAAAATGTATTATCCTTTCATTGAAGAATTTATTTTTGGTGGATTCTACTGGAAGGTGGGTGATTTCAGTACTATTCTCTTACGAATTATTGCCATTACTCTTGTCAAACTACTTTTAGGCACTTCTTAGTATCTTCTGTCAAAATTATTTCCTGTTTCTTTAGTTATGATAATAGCTGGAATGGAAAGGTGGTTCATAAAAATCACTATGGGTCTGTAAGCGTGATTTAAAACGATGAGATCTATATGGAAATTCTAATTCATTTGAATGAAAGTTACAATTTCTTTTTTCAAAAATTTTTGTGGTATTTTGACAGCTGAATTTAAGGAAGTTGAAGAATATGTATGCAATTATGTACTTATTTGCCTTCCCAGTTCACCACAACTGGGAAAAAAAAAGAAAAAAAAAGAAAAAAATAAATAGGAAGAGCTTCTACTTATAATTCTTTCAATTAGGAGTGAATAAAATAAATTGCTGCCTTCTTCCTCTCAAGGTCATTTGTTTTCTTGATCCTGGTCCAATCAAAAAATGAAGTAGATTTTCGTTCACAGTAAAATGATAGATTCTTAACTCTTTCTCTTCACTTGTGTGCTTGGAGATTTGGGTACAAAAACATCATAGAATCATAGAATGATTTAGGTTAGAAGGGATCTTGAAGATCAATGAGTTCCCGCCCCTGATGTGGACAGAGTTGCCAACCATGAGATCAGGCTGCCCTGGGCCCCATCCAGCCTGGCTTTGAACTCCTCCAGGGATGGGATATTCACAGATTTTCTGGGCAGACTGTGACAGGGTCTTACCATATTCTGACTGAAAAACTTCATCCTAATATTTAACCTGAATCTCCCCTCTTTTAGTTTAAAGCCATTCCTTGTACCATCACTATTAGATGCTGTAAAAAGTTGGTCCCCTCCTGCTGATAAGCTCCCCTCAAGCACTGGAAGGCCACAGTGAGGTCTCCCTGGAGCCTTCTCCAAGCTCAACAAGCTCAGCTGCCTCAGCTTGTCTTCATAGGAGAGGTGCTACAGCCCTCCTCATAGGTGACCATCCTCATGGCCCTCCTCTGGACCTGCTCCAACAGCTCTGTATCCTTGTGCAGACCTGGATGCAGTTTTCCAACTAGGGCCTCATACAGAGAGGGAGGCAATCCCCTCGCAGGATGTAATTGGCCTTCTGGGCTTTGCACTCCAGAATACATTTCAGTTTCGTTATGATAGGAAGCACTTTAGATGAAGGTAAATAACATTATCTATTGCCAACAACTGTAAGCAGTTCAAGCTGGGGACATAATTTTGGAACTTTCCCATCTGAGCACTGTAAGTCATGAGAGATTAATATTTTTCAATGGGAAAAAAATTCAGCCATGGTCAGGTCTTGTCTGAAAGTCCTGTCTTATTTCTGCTCACCTCTCAAAACAGAAGTTCTTTCCTAGCTTCTTCAGATGTCCTGTCTGAACTCAGAACCTGGCACTTGGTCTTTCAGAACTTCATGAGGTTGGCATGGGCCCATCTCTCAAGCCTGTCCGTGTCCCTCTGGATGGCATTCCTTCCCTCTAGCGTGTCACTTTCTTATGCAGCAAGCCAATTCTGAATGGCATTCATGTAATGTACTCAAAATAGTTGCTTTTATATTGACCCCATAGAAGTTGACAAGAGAAGCAGGACATGCAGTTAAAACCTGGAAACTCGCAGCCATCTGAATTGGATGTTTCTAGATTCACAGGATTCACCCAGAATGCAGACAGTGCACAATAAAAGAAGATAAATAGACAGAGAAGTTATTTTCTGAAGGTAAGGAGTAATGGTCCATATTTTGTCTTCTTTGTTGATCAGCCAAGACTAGACCGTGGCACAGTCACTCATCTTCTTACTGTGCACCTTGTGACGTAAAATCAGATTTTGAGTCATCTGCTTCAGGAAAAACACGAGAACACAGGAAATATGGTTACTCTTGTCTCCATTACGTCAGCCTAGGTGCTGAGTTCTTCCTGAAAGACCTCTGGATAAACAGCCAAAGCACCTTGATGTCTAAACTTATTAAATTAGCTAGAGAAATGTGTAACTCCCTTCCTTCACAGCAGTTCATTCTAAAACTCCTGCTTATCATACTACCTAAATAGGTTGTACAGTTTAAAGTGAGTTCAGCAGGGTTGTTAGCTCAGGATCACACACAGACTTGGTTAGCATCGGGAGTCTGGGGCATAAGACTTCCCTCATCCCATTGTAAGCAAACAGTATTTTTGTAATGAAGCTGTTTGAAGACTGAGGAGCAGAGATCTCTTCCCTTCTAGCTTTTCCTTTTTCCTGCCCCTTTTTGTCTTTTGGTTGTGTTTAACCGAGGTACAGACCACTGTGCCTGTCCCAGGGAGGAGCTGCTGTCTCCAGCAGGCAGAGTACTGAGTCACTTGCTCAGCAGACAGAACTCCTTTTGTTCTTAAAGATTATCTTTACAGTGTGTACAGTCTGTCATTCTCCCCAAGCAAGGAAAGCAATCATTTACATTTTTAATCAACCCCCCCAGGAGCCTCAACTATGAAATTATCACAGTGATACCCTGGGCAGTATATCAGTAATGAGTCTGGAATCTCTTTAATAATAAAACTGTGACTATCTCTAGCTCTGACCTTCATTTCACACATAAAAGTTTCACTTTCGTAGCACCAATTACACCTATCTGTCTATCTATCTGTATCTATGCAAACTTGATTCTAATGACTCAGACCTCATTAAATAAGGATTAATTTATATTAAATACATAATTAATTGGTAGGGATACGAACTGTTTCACCTTTAATCATGACCAATCCATCTTCAGCATGTATCAACACAGTGGCTAAAAAAGGAGAGTTTTAACTTGAGTTCTGCACTTTTATTCCTCTTTTCTGTGAGTTTTTAAATGTCTTGGCAATGGAGAACGGACAACGGACTTTTGCAAAAGCACCGAAACGCTCTTTTTTGAGAGAGTTCCTTGCCTACGCGGTAGAATAATGTCACTACAGTGAAGATGTCTGCAAAACAGAAAGAATCTTCTGGCATTTAACAGTTTGCCCTGCTTCATAGAGAGGGCTATTATCAATATTTCTTGTCTGTGTTGCAGTCTACAATGTGGGCTTTCCAATAAGCACTTACAAATTCAAGGAGAAAAGCTCACATTCTGAAGTAGGTACATATTTATCGTGCTGGAAACTGGGACTCCAGTCCTAAAACAGGTTAGCCTGAGGGGACACTTACGTTCACTTCTGAAACAGCTGTGAAGGTTTAAGAAGGAACCTCTGTGAAAACTGTTTTGTTGGCTTTTTTTTGTCCTTTCAGTTTTGAGACTTCAACTCAGTGAGCAGTAAAGAGGGGATTTTTTTTGTTGTTGTTGTTTTTTTGTTTGTTTGTTTGTTTTGTTTTTCTCTGTTCTTTACCTTCTGTAAAAATCCTTACTCAGCTATGTCCTCAGGAATGGCAGGAGCCTTGAAAATGCTTCCTTTTGTCTGTTAAACACAGTTATCAAGTTGCACTTTTGTGATAAATTTTGTTATACTAGATTTCACTAACCTTTTCAGCCTGAAATGTCTAGTTGCTTTAAAAAATGCTTCTGCATGCTTTGATGTTCTTGTGAGAGACGTTCTGCTCTGACACTGGATTGAAAAAAGCTTGTTTTGGAAAAGGATAATTAAAAGAAATACTCATACAGATCTGACTTCTAAGCTGCAGGATTTCATTTCTGATTCCTATTCACACTCAAGTATGTACATATATTTTAATTAAAATAATAGAGCTTTTACTTTTATCTTACTTTCCATTTTCTATTTTAAAAAGAAAGAAATAGTCTTCTTAACATGGCCTATTTTTTTTTTCCTTCTTCCTAAGCAGAGATTAATTTATTGTCTCTGATCCTGATGTGATGACAAAATACAAATATATCCTATTTTTTGCCTTCCTCCTGTGATGTAGAGTCCTTGTCAACACTTTTTCCAGAAGAAATGGCAGCAACACTTCTAAGATCAAATACATTTCAGCTGTGATGTGCATATTGTTTTCTTCAGAGCACCTCATTTTGGCTAGATAAAAGTGCTGTTTTCCAAATTCGTATGAAACTTGGATAAAAGGTGTTTAAGTGGAAATGAATGAGCCTGAGTTTTACAGATATGGCATTTGTTAAAAAATTAGATACGTGTGAGAAGAAAGAGGAAGTGAGGAAGTGTCGAACAGGCTACGAAGCGTCAGGCATTAGCCATGCCACCTCCATCACTCCAGTCCACTCAGCCAATTACCCATTCCACCCTTCTGTTTAGCTGTCTGCCCTACTGCAGTGCATACATCCACAGCTCTGATGTACAAGGTTCCTCCATCTTTATAAACTTTTTACATTCGTACTTTCCTTCCTCAGTGTACACAACAGTCTCCTTGCCATTTCTGTTAAAAAAAAAAAATCGCTCTCTAAAATCTTTCTGAAAAGTCCCTTTTCATGCAGCAGCAACCCACTGTGGCTGTTAATTTACACTGCAATCCTTTAATTTACTTCCCACTAGGCAATAATAATATTTTACCATCGTGGAAATATCTGTGACCTCTCAACACTGATTTTGTTTGCTTCAACAACCTTCTTCCTTTACGATGTTTTTTCTAACCCTTAACAAGACAATTGATACGTGTCTGTAAAGTGCCACTTATCCAATAACTGTTTGTAAACAATTCCAAAAAGCAAATGAAATCTGGAGTTCAAGTGAGTGAATTAAAATTGAATCCATGCATTGCACTTGGCCTTGTTAAATTTCATGAGGTTGGCATGGACCCACCTCTCAAGCCTGTCACGGACCCTCTGGATGGCACCTCTAGCATGTTTCTTTCCTTTCATCTTTCACATATCTCCTTTTCTTCCTGAGATCTTTTGTCTCATTCTGTTTCTTTCTTGTCGTTCTCTCCTTTTCTTCAACATTATGCTTCATTTTCACTTGCTGATTTCTGATTCTCCCACGTCTACCTGTCTTATTTTTCCCTTTGTCTGTATCTCTTCTCTCAGAATTATTTCCTATATAGTTCCTTTTTCTATCCCATCTGTCATGTCTCACCATCAGCCAATTTACTGTCTCTCCCAAGGAACTTTCCCTTCATTCCACCTATACATAGCAAAATGCATTAAAATTAAAGAAAAATACATAGCATTTCCATTCTCTGCAGAGCTCCTTTCAGCAGGTCAGCCCTTGACATGTACTGATGCATGCAATGATGCAACCAGGTCCTTCTTATTTATACAACTATACGTCTGTGCTTTGTCCTTCATTTTTTCCCCATCTGTGCTATTCCTGTGTAACACAGATGTGAGAGTGGTGAAAAACATCCCAGGAAAAGAGGAGGCATATGTGTACCTAAACAGTCTTCATTGGGGCACGGCATACAGCTTGGAGGCATCTTACATTAACTCCCACTGTTTTTTTCACTGTAAATATTCACTTCAAATTTTCCTTTCCAATAGACATTGCTGGCCAGGTAATCATTCAGCAGTGAAAAGCGATTTGAAAGCATGGCTGTGAAGAATGGATGCTTAGTGCCATTTGCTGCTGGGAGGGAAGGAGGACACTAACCATGTGCTACAATGATCAGGACCTTCTGGAGAGTCCTTTGCACATGGGCTTTCTGCTGCCTTTTCCACCTCTGTACTCAGAGTGAACTGGAAGATGGCCTGACAAAGGAAGTTGCTGGTATGAATTCATGCCAGCCTGCAGTAACTTGCTCACTAGAGTTTGAATTGTATGTGAACAGCTCTCGGCGTCTCTCATTTAGACTACAAAAATGTCAAAATATTTTATTCAGTGGAAAACATAAGTGAGTTATCAGAACTGACTCTTTCTGAGTTCATGCCTTTTAGCAGACAACTTCTGAAATGAGTTCTCCATCCTCCTCTCAGCTAGCACTGAGGAATTTGTGGTTTGAGATTGTGATGGGTTTTCTTATTTATTTTTTTCAAGCTCTTCTTTAAAATACAACAGCTGTCACATAGAAAGACTGATCCTTTTGCTAGTGCAGTGAATAATAAAACAAGTGAGGCCTGAGAAGGGACAGGACATCTGTCTGTCTTCTGCTGTGTGGCATGTCTGGAATCTATCCGGTCTACTAGTGGGAGGTGGAAGATTTGAAAGCATTGAAGCAGCAAGGAAAAATTGCAAGCAGGAATGAAGAAAAAGTACT
This sequence comes from Lagopus muta, assembly GCF_023343835.1. Lineage (NCBI taxonomy): Eukaryota > Metazoa > Chordata > Aves > Galliformes > Phasianidae > Lagopus > Lagopus muta. The sequence continues at coordinate 68,481,594 of NC_064472.1, forward strand.
CAGATTAGAATGAAATCATCTATTACCATTTACCTTCCTACAGAGAAAAATATTTAGACGCTCATTATTTTGCATAAAAGAGCCCAATTTAGTTTTTCCCTAGCAAGTCATCTGCTGTTTAGATATTAGGTAGCTAAAAGAATATACACAATTTATCATTAGTTCTTCAGTCCCCTAATTTTATGGACTTGATCAAAAACTTTCGAATACAGTAAGCAGAAACATGGGCTTTCTGATTCATTCTCAGCTACAGAAGGTGAGAAATAGTGGGAGGGGGAAAAAAAAAAGCCATCTTTGTTGTTATTATGCTTTTTTCTTTTTTTTTTCTTTTCTTTTTTTTTTTCTTTTTTAATTCCCAGTGAATTCTGTTTCTCCCCCTGTTTCCACTCAAGAGTGAGGCTTTGAGTCCACTGCAGGGGACTGCTGGGACATTTATGATTATAAATGTTGAAGTTTTTTTTCAGAAGCATCTTATCAAAGCATGCTGTATATTAAGTTTAAAGGTTGAACAGTGCAAAAAGTGCTGCTAATGCTTTAAGGTATTTGTGCTTGTTTTGCAGTACTTTGTATAACAAAAAGTAAAAGGAACTGTAAATTCTTGCTATAGGTGTGTGATGGCTGAAATCAAAGCATTTCCTTACCAAAAAAAAAAAAAAAAAAAAAAAACCCTGTATTTTTTATATTTCACATTGGAATTATCCACAAGCTTTCTTTTGAACAAGGCTTTGTGGAAATTTAAATGATTAATCCATTTAAAGACATCAGCAAGTAAATTTGTAGCAGGAGTGCTTGTATATCAGATTATATTCAATGTGAATGGAAAAACTCTGAAATTGCCCAAATTTTGGTTCTGTAAGCTGATATTTAAGGCTGGTGTAGTATTGAGAGTAATTTTAAGTCAATTACTTTTATCATCCTTTTTGTTTGCCCCTTGATTCAAACTAGAATCCTCCCACAAACACCTGCAGCACTATCTCATCATCCTTCAAATTCCTCCATAATTCCCACAACAGCTGTACAGAGTAGGCTGACATGCCTGCTACAATCTTATCCTCTGACCAATACTTTCTGACTGTCTCCTTGCGTACCTTTGTCTACCAAAGACATTTGCTGTCTTCTACCTTTTCCAAATCGTACACTGCTTGAAAGAGGGAGCTGTGATAGCATTCTAAAAAATTGAAGCTATGGTGGCCATGGTCTCTGGCTGTGAGTTGATCTCCTACCAACAGAGTTTGAACAAGCCTCTCAGTTTCAGAATAAATCAGCATAGAGTGGAATCTCAAAAGCTAGTAATTTCCTATTAGTTTTGTGCAAACAAGGCTACAAGGAGAGAAGGATCCTAATCAAGCTCTCTGTTTACTCAGAGAGTCTGCAAATTACACTTTTTTCTTGTTACTGAAGAATGCAGATGACAGCTAAAACATGATAGATTACAGTGTTGAATACAAGACTTCATTAATTCTGTAGCTTGAGGAATTTCATGTTCTTTGTTTGAATAGCATGATCCTGGTTCATCTCTGTAGTATGTGCATACCACCACAGCAGCAGCGTTTTGTAAAATATTGCAGTATCCTCTGTGAAACATTTAAGGGACCACATTCAAGTTCACTGAAGATGAAGAGTGCATGAAGTAAAAATCCCGCTTCCATTTTATGAACATTATCTTAAGCAGTCCACAGGTTAAGCACAACAGCAAGCCAGTATGTAGAAGGGTGCATTGATTGATCCAATCTGGTATTCTGTGGCAGGAAAAGTTGAATGAGGTAACAAAGATAATTTCTTCTTTTGTTGGTATAAAAATTTCTAAGACCATTGCAATGTGGAATTCTCTCTTAGTTGTGCCTATTCGTGGCCCTGTACTACCACCCTCTATCACATCTCTTTTCTATCACATTTCTTTCACGTGGCTCTATTTGAGCATCTGTGACTCTATGGCACAGTAAGGCATCTCACTGAAAGACACATGCAGAGCTTTAGCCAGCACGTTTGGAGACTGACAGAATTTCACAGTGCCCTTTTCTCACTCAAATTTTACCAAAATGAAAGGGAAATTCTAATCCTTTGTCACACATTAACCAAAATAAAATTCTATGCGTTATCAAAGGAGCTCCGAGCTGTAATCTAGGGTAAGTCTATGGGAAATAACTTGCTGCATAAGAAAAGAGTACAGTTCAAACGTTTTCACAGTCGCATTGAACCTAAGTGAGTCACGTAGACCAGGAACAAATCTCATTTCTGTTTTTTATTTCTCTGGGATGCCTGTCAATTATGTTAAACCCAATTCACTCTCATCCTGCAACTTTAATAAAGATAGATAGTACAACCTTTCTATACCATATTACTTGTCTGAAAGGAGAAAAAACCTCCTTATTTTTCCAGAAACAGTGATTACCCTACCAGTTGTAATTCATTGAATCTGAAAGAGCTTTTGTTATTATAATTGTCTTCTGATTGAATTTTTTAGACGTCTATGATTATAGCAATGCAGCTTTTATCTTCTTTTAAATCATAAATTTCATAAGACAAACACAACTGTTTGCAATTGTGCTGCATAAAACAATAACTTTTTTTTTTCCCCCAGATTTAAAGAGAAAACATGTTTGTTAATCAGAAAGCAGCAAAGCATAGTACATCATCTTGAAAACTTGCCTTGTGCTGTCAGAACTGCAGCCTATTAAGGAAAGTTGATTTCATAATAGAAATAGCGCTGTACCTTGAATTTGTTTTTGGGGGGTTTCTGTGAGGTTTTTTTTTTTTTCTCTGTCTTCCAAACCAGTGTCAAAAATGTAATAGATAATGTTTTATGGTGTAATTCATATATGATATCCCTTTCCAGTTCTGAGTAACCGTGCTTTGCAAGTGAACAGGTTACTCTCCAAAGACTTTCATATGGAAGCTGGACACATACAGTGGAGAAGGCAGCTGCAAAAGCCTGCAGGACACCCTGCTGCAGACACCACACAGAGAGGCAAATCTGCATCTAATGTGCCTGCACATCACCTGGATAGCCAGGCTGTCCAAAATGCAGTTGATCCTTTTACTCTTGCTGACTTCATGACTAACACAGGCACATTGTCAGCTGTGTGATTCAGTCTTGGTACAGAAGCTGCATTTAATTCTGCACCATCTGGAAAGTCCAGATTTATTTCAGTGCAAATTGTAAGTGATAAACAGTACTACCCACTATTGCTGATCTTTTGCTTTGTTTTTGAATCTGTTTCCTTTTCCAGTGACAGTATCAGAGCTCACGATTTGTGACTGTTCTTTGTGTGAGAGTGATACTGGGAAGTAGCTGAAGCAAAATAATGTGAAAGGAGAAATTATGGTATTCACAATTAATATACAGAATTGAGGACAACAGAAAGTACAAATAAGATCTTATACTTCTGTTTCAGTACACTTTTCTTCCTTTCCTCATCATGTAGTTCTGCTTGCATTTCAACAAGAAATGGGGAAACTGTTTCAACAAGAAGCCTTACTTTTATCTTTTTTTTCTGATGACTCTTCAAGACCTAGAGATACCTATATGTAAGAAGTCATCTCTGCTCAATTTTGCTCTGTCTGCAGGAGCAGATTTGTTTTATTTCCCTGCAACCCTACATGTGCTGACATAATAACACAAGGAGATAGGAAAAAGCATCCCGTGGCTGGTCCTAATCCACCTTATTCAAGCTGCTGAGTAGATCGCAGAAGCAGCAAGCTACTGAATTCTGTCTGTGCATGCTTTCCTAATTTCAAAGTCTGTTTTTCTTGAAAATCTGTATTTACAGTTCTGCCTATTTGTTAAACTTTACAAGGTACCTTCTTTTCATGCTTAGTATTAAAATACTGCAGATCTTTTTTTCTCATGGTAACACTGGAGGTACAGCCCATAGGATAACCACAACAGAAACTGCACTGTGCTAGTTAGTCATTCCTAAAATTCCTAGAATGTCCCAGACATCTTTCTAGGTGACAGGCTTCCAAATGAAAACCATTCCTGAGTTACAAATGACCCTGAGTTACAAAGGACCCAAAGCACAATCTTCAGAAATTCTGTGGTTCTTAAGGTGAAAAGTTGTCCTTGCACCTTGCAGATGTTCACAGTGGAATTACATGAAGAGCAGAGCATCAGCCCGTGAAAACAAAAGGGAGCTGTGAGAGTAAAGAAGATCCAAAGGTAACAGAACCCACTGTCTTGGCTCCTTATTGTGCCTTCCAGTAGGATTTCATCATCAAATAAGATGTCAGAGTTTGTATAGTGTTCAACCATTCCTGAAGACATTCATGGTTAGGCTGGGCTGGGCTCTCAGCACCCTGATCAAGCTATATGTATCACTGTTCATTGCAAGGGAGTTGAATTAGGTGACCCTTAAAAGTCCCTTCCAACTCAGACCATTCTATGATTCTAACCTAAGCATGCTCCTCTGTCACACCAGCGTGAAGCTAGCCAGCAGGGCAGGGACAGTGAAGTCCTCAGATGTCCTAAAGCAAGCATTTCTGATGGCTTAACTGCAAGGGAGTGAAACAGATCTTACTCCTCTAGTTTACTTTCAGATGTTCAATTCACCTCTGTAGCAGCAAATCCATCTCATGCATATATTCAAAGCACAGATTAAGGTTAGCTTATGCACTATTGTTTTTGACATAGCACAGCTGGCTTCCAAATACAAAGCTAAAAAAATCTTCTTTGGCATCGTGAAGTACAGCAAGAGGACAATGAATCCCAAGTCCTTCATTCAAGTTGAGTTCATTTTATTAGGATTTTGATCAAGTCTCATGTAGAGCAAAATTGGTTGATTTGATTTGAAAAGTTGTTTAAAGTACAAAATAGCCTATTGATATAAAGCAGAGGACTCTTCTGTGATTGTTAAATGCCTGGAGGATCCTAGAAGGTTCCTCAGTGGAGATGATCCCACAGAAAGTCACAAGTACTTCACAGGGCTATAAGATATAAAACTGCAAGAATGGGTATTGGCCATGTTGTTCCATTTGACAGTCTAAACAATGTAGCTGTGATACAGCAAACTGGGGAAGATACACAAGTTTTAGCTGTAAAAATCAAGCTTGCCCTTGTCCATCGGATCATTTAATAATTTAGGAGGTGATATAGAAATGCCAAACCACACTGCTTACTTGGAAAATGAATGGTGTCAAGGGACAGTAGCTGCAAATTTGGTATAGAATCTGAGTATGCAGTTTCTGTCTGCTGCTGTCCTGTGTGCTGCTTACAAAAAGCTGAGGGAAATTAACATATAAATCCTTTGCATTCTTTACTTGGAAATAATGCAAACAGAGAAAGATTGCATTAACTCTGGGATGAAACAAGGGTGAGCGTGAGTTTAGTCACTTATAAACTCATACATGTTCTTGAATTCTTTGAATGGGAATATGAAACAGATTTATTTTTTCCAGTTAGTCCAATTTATTTTGGTCTCCAAATAGGCAGATTAAAGTAAGAAGAATTTATGTTTTCAGGAGGAGTGGCCAGAAAAATCTGGAACATCTAAGCAACGGGGGCAGATGTGTGTCAATTGTGTTGTTCTAAATTCTTCTTTATAACATGTTGCATGAAGTCTAAACCTAAAATTTCCCCATGTATATTTTGATGCATGTTTTTGGCAGTTGAGACACTACCTAGCTAAAGATGGAGACTGAGGAACTTAAAATATCTAATTAGTCATTCTATTCATGCCTCACAATATTTGATCTCATGCATACATGGGAGGATGAGAGCAGGTCTATGCACTGAACTGAGTGGGCAATACAGCACTGAAATCTGACAAAAGAGGGGAGTTTGCTGTGGATTATGCTGGGCAGCCAGCCCCAGAAATGACTTCATTATAATCCTTTAATATTTTGATTCAACTCTCAACAGGAGGTTAAATACGTAATGTAGATTATGTTGGCACAGCCATTCCCCCTCTTGTCTGTGAAAAGTGAATGTGTGTCAGTATGCTGACACTGACAAGGTGCCTATGATGCTAAGGATGCTAAGAACTTGAATGCCTATGCTCCATTTTTACTGTGCTGATGTTGGAGGCAGGATTCTTTATTTACCCCCATGAGACAGGACTACAAGTGAGTCTTCACCAGGAGCTAAGGCCCATGCAAGGAGGGAAAGGCTCTTCTTCGAACGGGGCATCGGAGCACTTCTACACTCAGAGGTATTATTTTAAAAAGCAGTTAAGTGAGTGCAGTTAGAATGCTATTGTGCTTTAAATCCCTGGAGGGAAGAAGGTGATTAGACATAGTTGCTATTTTTTCTGTAATATTTTCGAATAGAATATGTTAGTTGCACACGCTGCAGAAGCTGAGCATAAATTGCCTCACTAAGCTCTATTATTCCAAGGAACAGTGAGAATAACAAGCTGAGACACTGATGAACTCAGAGAAATATGAATAACACATTGACGTTCAGGCTGTATCAATAGCACGCTGACTGACACTGGGGACACACTTCTTGAGGATGCGAGGGATTGCAAGAATGAGTCTCCAAAATCAGGCCTGGAGACAGGAGATTTTCACCACCACTTCTGATGGCTCTAGGGAAGACCGATTCAGCTGCAGCGGGTAAGAAATCTTGCCAATGAAAAACAAAAGGGGCTGTCTCTCAAATATCATTAGACTCCACACAGAAGCTGGGGAGATAGTAAGCAGGAGGAGTGCTTTTTATTTTTACACACAGCGAACACAGTATGGGGATGTTTATGGTACTCAGCTGATTATATCTCAGGCTTACCGCTCTTCCAACCTAATTTCCGGCCTAAAACTCAGGAGAGTGTGATGCATGAGAGAGCTTTGGGGGGGGAGGGTGAGATGCTGCAGAAAAATTCCTCAGTTGGCCTTATTATAAGATATCACAGAGCTGTATAGCCAGTGCAATTTGCGTAGAATTCCAGGCACAGGAAACAAATAAATAAATAGCAGCAACAATAAATGCGTTCTTTACTGAGAAACATAAGGGTCTGTAAAGAGGATTTTTATTTTTTTTTTTAATTTCAAGAGAATCTTTTTGTCTGTGTTTGGTGCAGTGTGCCAGATTAACAACCCTTAGACCAAAAGTCCTCTTAACAGGCAGCAAGCAGCCTGCTCCTTTTCTTGAGTGATGGGCCCTTGAGCCATCACTGCTTAGCTCTATCTCTCAAGTCACAGTCCTTTCTTCTGTAATTGCCCAGCAGGATTCAGCAGAAGCTGGACTAAGAACACCAGCTTAAATCGCAGAGCTTATAAAATAGCTACAATAATGCCAGCTTTGTCACTTTCAGCCCATCTGCAGCTCGCTCTTTGATTAAGGAGGAACTTGCAAAATTAAAGGACTCAATAGGTATGCTAGTGGGAATTTAAGATGCTATATGCTATAATTTGCCATTGATTATAATCAATCAAAGAAAATTCAGATCAGTTTCTACACTTGATCATTGTTGAAAGCTACACTTTCAACATAGCAATCCGAGAAAATACAGGAGAGCAACTGGAAATTATACTGTATTTCATTGTCATAGAGTAACAATTTAAGGAATCCAGTAGGAGCCAATAAGTTCATAGCTTTGATGTAGTTATTAACCTGGTTGCAGTTCAAGAATTTCCAGGATTATGAAAAGCCTATTCAGCTGCATGTTAGTGAACCATCACTGTGAAAGAAAGTGCTGCTATAACTCATATCTCTATTTAATTAGAAATTAATTGCTTCTATATCATAAATTATTATTTCCAAGATGCAAAGAATTCTGCACAAGCAGGCACAGCAGTTTTGTAGCTTCAGAAACAAGAAGAAAGAGAATGTGAAATGTTGGAGCATCCTGGGAATAGGGTGCTGCCTCCTCAAGCAGTAAGTTAAGTTAAGTAAGTTAAGTAAGTTAAGTAAGTTAAACCCAAGTTTCACGGCCTCATTTCAGTGTCTTGATTCTTCCCACAAAGACTGTGGCCAAAGGGAGATGTCTCTCAATATTTTCGCTGTTAACTCAGAACTGTAAGAGTGAAAGTGTGTATTACCAGTGCCACCTGGAAGTTCTCTATTTCTTGTCAGGTCCTGCACTTTGGGCACAACAACCCCGTGCAGCATTATAGGCTTGGGGATGAGTGTGAAGAAGAGAAGGACCTGGGGGTGTTGGTTGATGCTCGGCTGAGCATGAGCCGACAGTGTGCTCAGGTGGCCAAGAGGGCCAACAGCATCCTGGCCTGCATTAGAAATGGTGTGGCCAGCAGGAGCAGGGAGGTGATCATCCCCCTCTACTCAGCTCTGGTGAGGCCGCACCTCGAGTACTGCGTTCAGTTTTGGGCCCCTCACTACAAGAAAGACATTGAGGCCCTGGAACGTGTCCAGAGAAGGGCAACGAAACTGGTGAGGGGTCTGGAGCACAAGTCTTATGAGGAGTGGCTGAGGGAGCTGGGATTGTTCAGTCTGGAGAAGAGGAGGCTCAGGAGAGACCTCATTGCACTGTACAACTTCCTGAAGGGAGGTTGTGGTGAAGAGGGATTTGGCCTCTTCTCCCAGGCAACGAGCAGGACGCGGGGCAATGGCCACAAGTTGTATCAGAGGAGGTTTCGATTAGACATAAGGATAAACTTTTTCTCTCAGAGAGTGGTCAGGCACTGGAATGGCTGCCCAGGGAGGTGGTGGAGTCACCGTTCCTGGCAGTGTTCAAGAGGCGTCTGGATGAGGATCTGTGTGATATGGCTTAGTGCTTGTGGTGGCAATGGTGATGAGGAGACGGTTGGAATAGCTGATCTTATAGGTCGCTTCCAACCTTGTGATTCTATGATTGATTCTATGACTGGCAAATTGAATAGCCAGTACTTTCTAGGTTATCCTCATGAGCACTTTTAATGCTGCAGAGCCTGGAAAAAAATATTACAGAGGGGTGTAATCAAGCAACAAAAAAAAAAATTCAAAGGAAAAATAGGATTACAGCAAGTGTTCGGAAACATGACAAAGGAAACAATTCCTTGATTTACTTTATTTAGTTAGTGATCGTGGCAAGAGCTGTGGAGCCTAAGCTATAAATTAGAAAGAAAAAAATCAAGTTTGACAAGTAGTTATTTACAAACACAGTACAGCTAGCTTCAGGGTAGTGACTGTGTGCACCTGAGTTCTTGATTTCAGAGCAGTCCAGTCAGCTATTGGCAGAGATAAGACAATGATCAGTGACAACAGAACTGCTTAGAACTGGGCAACTAACTGAACCAACACAAAGAGTTCTTTGACTGACTGTTAGAGGTGCCCTGCAGGTGGAAATTTCAGGCAGGTCTCGTTGAGGAAGCTCATGATATGTCTGCTCTAGCTTGTATGCTTGAGTTTTCACTGGGTGAAGTGAAACAAAGACTCCCGTAAGCTATTCCTGCTGCAGAAGTGATCAAACTACTGTAGTCATATAAACTCTTCCTTCAGAAGTGGCCAGACAGTCTTTCATACCCAGTTGAGATAGTCTGTGATGACAGAGATCAACAGCAATGGAAAATAAACTGTTGGTGTGCTTTTGTAGATCCATGGCAAGCTGGCTTCAAAGAACCATACAGAACAGAGGTTTGAGGAGCATCTCCTGATCCAGCTGTAGACATCTCTATGCAATGCAATGCAGTGCATCCCTAAGAGCAATGGGACCCCCATAACCTGCAAGTAGTGGATGGCTGTCTTGCTCAGAAATGACTGCATGTCAGGGTCTTAATAAATTAGGGGTTGTGATTTTTATCCCCTTGCTATCAAACCCTGTAATCTGCCTTATTCACATCTCAGACTGCAAAGACAAGTTAGTATAAAGGAAAAGTCACACACATATCATAGCTATGATCTGGCTCTTGGATGAGGTATTTTCTAAATGCAGTGCCTTCTATGAATAGAGACACTAAGTAATTTTTGAGCTACTCTCTTAGCGATCACAGCTGAGCCAAGTGGCTCTTATGTCAAGAATATACTGCTTTGAAGTGGACTTTGTCCTGTGGTAAATTCCTCCTTTACATTTCCCTTGAAGTGTCAACCTATCCATAGTTATCCTTGTAAATCTCAGCAATTTAGGTTACCTTGTATATCCAGATGTATATTATAGATAAATATATATAATATACGATAGTATATATGTCGTATATTCAGCACTATTATAGTACATTTAAGAGGCAACATATATATGTTGGGTGAGCAGACTTAAAATTAGCTGTAAAAGAAGCAGTTAATGAACGTGACGTGAATGAACTTCTTCTCAGCAACTGGTGTAGGCCCCAAGTTCTTCTGAATTGACCCAAAGATGTAACTTCAATACAAAAATAAGCAATTAGAGGAACATATATTATGCTGTTTTGTAACAAGAACAGGAGCACTATAAATGCCTAGTTCTTACTGAAAGGATCTGAATTCATTGAAATGAATAATGCTGAATTTTTCAGGACTGACTTGCTTCAGGACGGACTGAGAAGATTGAACAGGCATTCTTTTGGTGCACACTGAAAACATTTTAAATTTGAGATGTGAGATTGATCTGATCGTGTTGTTTGTGGTTGTTCTACTGCATATTCTAAATAGGCAATATTCTTCTGAGTGTTCCACTCCACCACTGAGTTAAATACCATTAACAGAGCTAATTATTTGTTTTTTAAATTCAAAAGTTGACATCAAAAGTCTAAGCATTGGTCCTACTCTGGAAGTATTTATGCATCTTCTAGTGATGCTGAATTTTCAATTGGCACTGCTGTCTTTTTAGATTTCTGGTAAGTAGAAGTTGCATGGAATGGCATGGTGGCCTCTCCTGCAAATTCTCTCTGTCTCCAAAGAGATGTTTTGTTGCTGTAAGCACTTCTGCTTCCCAATGCTATTATCTCATGTTGCTTGTGTTAATTTAGGGAATGATGTAGTAGCACAGCAGTTTAGCGTGCTACAGGTACAAGCGTTTCTAAAATGGTACTCAGATATGACGAAGGAGTACAAATCTATGTGAAGATCTGCCTTTAATTACCAGCAAGATTTGAAGTGTGAGCAAAGCAGTATCATGTATTGAGACATACCTTTTTGAGGAAAGCAAATGCTTCCATTCATTATGGATTAATTAGGAAAGGAGCCCCATGCACGATCCAGAATTGTTTATTTGAATAGTTTTCAAGCAAACTACCATATTTCAGCTGGGTACTAATTGTGTGATGTCTGATGGACCCATTACTTTAAAACCAGAGCAGCATTGTAACATTTTCCCCAATGATTAATTAAACTGATTAGATAGTGCCTAAATCTTGCAACGAAGCAAGATCAGTTGAATTTTTCACCACCTCTGCCAGAGGCATTTCTCAGAGGCTGGATAATGTTCAAAACCGGTAGTTTCTTCTACCCCTTGCTTGGTTATAATTCCAAGAAAGTCCAGAGTGGTGAGCCTCTTTCTTCCCCACCATGACTTGGCCGTGCAGTTGCTCTCAGAGGATCTCATAAGGCTCTGGAAACCTCAACTGCTTTTTGGTTAGGCTTATTTACTACAAAGGTTGTTTTCTGAGCAAGGTTAAATGTGCAGCACTTGTGAAAATGCCTGTGTCTGTCGCCAAAGGCACTTAAAAGACAGAAAAGCTATGCTTAACCACTGTCCACTTCAGAAAGTACTAAGGGCAGCAGGAAACCAAAATGAATGGTAAAGTGATTGCATCTTGTACAGTTTTCTTTTCACTGCTGCTAAAGCTTCTGCCATCTGATCTGACCTTATATGACCTTATATAGATTTGATCTTTTTGTCTCGTTGTAATGCTGAATATTTCTGCAACATCATCAGACAAAATTTTGGTAGTGTATGTGCAGCAGATAAAGGAGAGAAAGAGATCTGTTTGAAGAGCAGAGTGGGACAATTGGGAATACAGTAATAATTTAAAGGCTGCTCTTCGGCTCTTAGAAGTGGCTTTTAGTATGTTGCTGAGATGAAATGATGAACATTGGTGCTATTTGAGTTCCTAGTGAGAAGCTAATATATCTGCAGTCCTTAACTGGGTTTGTTACAGTATTTGAGATGAACTGATATGTTTCCACCATCAGTTTGTATAGAACGATGTATGACATAGTCCATACTCTGCCCACACTTGCCATAGCCTGAGTTACAAACATCTTTGCATTTGTGAAGTGTTGGATTTATTTTCACTGTAGATGCATAAAGAGCTGCCTGTGAGGTCCTATTGCTTAAGCACATTTCTATTTATAAACATGCCCCCTCTCTGCTCAGCAAAGCATTAAACAAAGTCTGCACTCACTCACTTCACAGTGAAGTTGATGAAGACAAAAGTCTGTTTGGACAACTGAACAGTGCTACATGCAGCTGTATTTGCTGAGTCCAGGCCCTTAGCTCATTGAACAGTGAGTTAAGAAATTCTCACACCTCTTTCTCTTCCTTGTGATTTTTTACTAAAACCCAGAACACCAAGTGGAATGAATCTGAGATTACACACCCACTGTGTCCTGCAGTGCTTTTTAAGACTTACTTAGTACTTATGGAGCTCCATGTTTACACATCTGCTTTGCATACACAGGACTGAAACTATATACAGGCTCATTATGCAGCTTGACTCTGCTATGGGCTGCCATGGTGCTCATTTACTGATGTTCCAGAGGGCACTTCTGGGATTAAATAAAGAGAAAAAACAGCATCATGGGAGATGTTTTCTCTCTTGTTTGTATTGCACAATGGAGCTGTAAAAACTACAGGTGGGAAAAAGCCTTATCAATGATTAAGATTCTTGCTGTCAGCTGATTTTTATTCAGCTTGAAAGCAATTTTAATTACTCTGATTTTTTTTCAGAAAGCTTTGTTGTTTGTTTTTTTTTTTAAAAAAAAGGTTTCACAGAAATGATTATCTCTTATATAGAACTCTGATATCAGAGACCACTTCTGCAGTTTCATGTGCTTGTTCCTTTGGGATAGGGAGTGGGGAAGGTCTCTCTGGAAGGCTGTGCAGATCTTTCTCTCATATCACAGAATTACAGAATCACAGAATCACAAGGTTGGAAACGACCTGTAAGATCATCTATTCCAACCATCCTCCCACTCCTATCAGTGCCACAAGCTACTAAACCATCTCTCGTAGCTCCTCATCCAGGCGCCTCTTGAACACCACCAGGGATGGCGACTCCACCACCTCCCTGGGCAGCCATTCCAGTGCCTGACCACCCTCTGAGAGAAAAAGTTTCTCCTAATATCCAACCTAAACCTCCTCTGGTATAACTTCTGGCTGTTTCCTCAGGTCCTACTATTTGCCTGGGAGAAGAGGCCAGACCCTTTTGCACCACAACCTCCCTTCAGGAAGTTGTAGAGTGCAATAAGGTCTCCCCTGAGCCTCCTCTTCTCCAGACTGAACAATCCCAGCTCCCTCAGCCACTCCTCATAAGGTTTGTGCTCCAGACCCCTCACCAGTTTCATTGCCCTTCTCTGGACACGTTCCAGGGCCTCAATGTCTTTCTTGTAGTGAGGGGCCCAAAACTGAACGCAATACTCGAGGTGCGGCCTCACTGGTGCTGAGTACAACCAGTGCTCATAGCACAACCAGAGCTGGTTGCTGGTCTGCTGAGATGAGAATCCAGCAAGTGCCTCCTGGGTGGGTGGGAAATGAGCCCTAGGAGTTGTGCGAGCAAGCAGGGCATGGCTCGTCAACTGCCAGCTTGCTGGTTCTTTCTGCATGCACTGGGAGAGGAGCAGCAATTTGTGGTGTCAGGCAGTCAGCGCGCTACTGTTTCCTGACCAGTGAGCATGCCCTTTATTAGCAGTGTTCAAAACCTCAAAAGGAAAGGCATTGCTTAGCTGTAAAGACCTCAAGACCCTCTCTTCTTTTGCAGCTTTCAAAAATTATTGATTAAATTTGTTCTTTTTATCCCACTTTTTTGTTTTTTGTTTTTTTTTTAGTTTGTTTGCTGTTTATGATTGAAACATTTGTGGGTACAATTGCAGTGCCCATAGAACTGCAAAACCTGTAATTTCATAGTGCATTCCAGGTCTCTCTTCATTTATTGGGTTTTTGCTGTGGTTTAGGCAATTCTTTCTCCATACTGTACAAAACTTGGCGAGCAGCTGAGACTGAGAATCTTGAAGCGTATTCATTGGGTGCCATTCTACCCAAGTACTCCTTGCCCACCCGATGGGTAGACAGAGAAATATGCTTGCAGAGTTGGGACTCAGAGTGTGGTGAGGCCCTGGCACTGCTGCAAAGAGAAGCTGTGGATGCCCCATCCCTGAAGGTGTTCAAGGCCAGGTTGGATTGGGCCCTGGGCAACCTGATCCAGTGAATGGCAACCAGACCATGGCAAGAGGTTGGAACTGGATGATCTTTATGGCCTTCCAACCCAAGCCATACTATGATTCTATGATTCTGTGACTCTCCCATTTTCCCATTTCTCCGTTTTCGTGGCTATTTGTGTCTCTTGAAAACTAAGATATGTCCTTCTGTGATCTTAGTTAATTTCATATGAGGAGCCTTCAATACTACAGAAGGCCTAGGCAACATTCTCCTATTTTCTGTTGGCATTGCTGCTGCTACTCATGCCCTCCTCACTCCCATGCAAGTTTGAGCACTGATTTGCCAGTCAGGTCTGCTAGATTTGCAGCCTCACACTTGACACAGAACAGGGGAGCAGAAGTCCTGCATTACAGTACACAGATGTAAGACATATTTTTGCATTTACCCTGAATGGTTGAATTTTTCTCTTTTTCTCCCCAGAATGATTGCCAAGTGTAAATGAAATTTTAATTCCAAACCTCTGTGTTACTACTTCTTTAGCAAGTTCGGATGAAAAAAAAATGAAAGAATGCCTAGTCATTCTAGTCTCTTCAAAATCAATTATTGCAATTCAAGGTTGTAGTGGATGTATGAGGAGAAAGAGTACAAAGTGCTTTAGAAATATTGCAACCAGCAGTGAAAGTCAAAGTGCAATAACCAAGTGTCCCTTAGAAATGGAAGCACTTGCTTCCTCTTTCTTTCTGAGCTCTCTCAGAAGAGCTAATAGCAGGTTGCTTTAAATTATTCATAGAAATGGACAGAGGAAATATTGCTACAGTCCTCACGAGAGGATGTGGGGGCTGAACTCATCAGATGTTGTTTGCTGGTTTAGAAAAAAATTAATCATGACAAAAAATTCTGACATCTTAAAATTCTTGGAAGTGATAAATGAATCATGTTAGCTGGATCTGATAACAGTAATTCAACTTGAAAAATCTGAATTAAGAAACTCAGAGGAGTTTTACAAGCACTGTTTGAGCAAGTTTGAGCACTGATTTGCCAGTCAGGTCTCCTAGATTTGCAGCCTCACACTTGACACAGAGCAGGGGAGCAGAAGTCCTGCATTACAGTACACAGGTGTAAGAAATATTTTTGCATTTACCCTGAATGATTGAATAGTGTCTCTTTCCCTTTCTGAATGGAATAGCATTTGAAACAAATTATTTCTGAAGCAGCCTCACATCACAGAAGCAGGAATGAGCAAAGTATTACTAGATGAAACATGACAGTAAGTTCGGAACAGGAGTGTCTTTGTTTTTGTCCTAGTGTTTTTAAGGAATAATGTACTCACTGCATAGAGAATCATTCTCAACTTTTGGCACATGAGACTTGTGGGACTACATGTCAGAAAGGTTCAATTAAACAAAATGTTAGTGC
Source organism: Lagopus muta (assembly GCF_023343835.1). NCBI lineage: Eukaryota > Metazoa > Chordata > Aves > Galliformes > Phasianidae > Lagopus > Lagopus muta. The sequence continues at coordinate 68,497,172 of NC_064472.1, forward strand.
TCAGAGATGCTTGATTTAATTGCTAATATTCTTGAAATTTTAAAGGAGGTAAAATACATTTCACTATTTTCAGTATGTGAGCTACAATACCTTGGAGGGAACAATGACACAAAGAAGTGCAGGTTAAGAACATGGCAATTTTTTTATGACTAAGTAAAGAAGAAGCAGCGTGCTTAGGTTGCCTAAAGTTTGAACAGCTATACAGCCTTCTGGAGATAGTTTGGTTATTCTTTGTTATTCAGAAGACATGCTTTCACTATTAACTAGGATATGACCTGCAGTCATCCTAACTTGCTGAAAGTGGGGTTGAAAAATTTGGATTTGGGTTTTGTCTGATCTTGTTCAGATATGTGGGCAGCACTGAAAGTAATGCCTCCACAGAAACTACAACAGATATGAAGAGCACAATAACACTGTTTGATTGAGCAAGTTCTCAGCTACAAAATGCAATTTTTCAGCGTAGTCATCACCATTAGCTATGCATTTTTTGCCAGCAATTTACAAGAGCTTGCATGCTGCACTCATGACAATCTGTGCCAGTGAAGATGGCCACTGTCACCACTTCTGCAATGCACTATCAACTGTCTCACTGTGTTTAAATGCACTGTTTGTTCTCTGTAAACTTTTGAAAGTGTCAGTGAATGTCAGTGGGTTCCATTTTTTCCTCACAGAGGAATTCAGTTCCATACTTCTGCTTCATCTGCGCTTCTACTTCAGACACCATTCTGTCAGACTGCCCCTCTGCTGCCATCTGTCACAGAGCAACAAAATGCCAATGTTATTGGCAGTGTTCAAATTCTACTGCCATACCACCAAAATCTGCCTCTGATGGCGCAGGTTGACATCATAAAATAGGAGGCATTACTTTCCGAGCAGCTCTCACGTGGAGAACCTTTGGAAACAGTGAATAAAGCTTAGTGGCTGGATGTATTTTCTCTTACCTTGAAAAGTCTGTGTTACTAGAACTTGGCATATGAATTTCCTAGATACACTGACATAATACAAGCAGGGAGACTGAAGTGTGTCTGTGTATCCAATACTCAGACATCCAATCATCAGCAAATTGGTAATGCTGTTCCCATTGTACAAAAGATGCCAGGCTGCCCAGCACAAACATTCAAAAATCTAGATCCGAAGCTTAGGTGTTTTGAGATTCTGCACACCATCGAGGAAAAAAATTGCACACTAGTTAACGCCAAACTGTGGTGCCCAGCTATGACTCAGGAGAGGCCTATCTGGATGCAGATTGCCATGCCAGCTGTGATAAAATCTCCTCCAGGGGAAGACCTATAATGTACCTATATAAAGACTCAAAACAAGAAAGCAAACAGTGAAGGACTGGGGCAGATACAGGTGGAACACAGGAAAAAAAATCTGGCTGTCTGCACTGAGCAAGTAGAGCTGTGGTTGTGGTATATTTATGGAATATACCACAGCGCTTTCTCAGTGCTCCTGTCCAAGTGTAACTCTCCATGGCATCTGCTGCTTTCAGCTGTGTTCAGTTCAGTCATGTAGCATTCAGTCCTGGCATGATGTGTAATTGAGACCAGAACCACCTTTTTGTTTGATCACAGATGCTCACTGGTTTCTATGCATGTGACATTCAAGATAGCCATGAGCTGAATCGTCCTCAGGTTCCTGCATCACCAGTTACCCATCAGAGCTGGTATGATCCAGATTTCATTCTGTTGTAGCAGTAATTTTGTCGTGCTGTTGGTTCTTAGAAAAATGGAACACCGATGGCAAATAAGAAAGGAGGAGGTCGAGCAGCGTCACTAAGCATATAGTAATAGTAATAATCCTGACAGGCATGCAATTTAGCCTTTACTAGAGGTTGAAGTAATAGCCATAAAGAGTGGCCAGGTGCCACTTTGCAGTAGGAGCAGCAAGTGGATGTTGCACAGAAGTTAAGCCCCTGTCCCAGAGCTGATTGTGATCATTGGGAACAGCTTCTCGGAGGAGCAGCAGCAGCATACAGCTTTCAAAGGGATTCTGCAGGCTGCAGAGAGTAAAAGCAGATCATTTTTTATGAGATTGGATCCCATCTGCTGGAGCTGTGTTAGTTTGGTAAAGCCAATTCTTCAGCTCAGAGCTCAACCTTGGTATTATATTCCTGCACTTTGGATTTCCACTGCTATTACTTGATCTTTGTGGAGAGCTTTCCTAATAACAGATGGTTCTGGGCTCCGCTGATGTTTTCAAGCTAGGTTTATTTCTTTCCACATTTTATAAGTAGATATCAATAGATCAGGAGATGGAAAGGTGTGAAAACAAACAGAAAATTCTACTTCCCCTTCTTTTTCTCTGTCAAGAAATCAGTAAAAAACAAGTTCTAAAAACTGCAGCTCCAAAAGCCAAACCTCTCTATACATTAAAATCTGCCTGTTTTCTTGCTTAACAATGAGGTTGTAGAAAATAGTTCTTACTGGTCATGCAGGTCTCTAATGCTCCACACGGTAACATAACTTCAAAAGGAATAATAACCAGCACTGATTTCTCAATGCATTTCTCTAGCATTTTTTTTTCCAGCCAACAGTATTGTGTGATAAGCTGAGCTTATCCACCACATCCTCCCTGATACATTTCAGAAGGTACTTCAGATTGTAGGTGTAATGCTGTGACTATTAACAGATACTGAGTGGCTGTCGATTTTCTAATCATGCCATCTTGCTGAGCTCAGTCAGTGTTCTTGTTTACACAAAAGTCCTTATGCATGTGCATGCAACTTATGTATTAGTAAATGAGTACATGATTACGGTCACTGACATTACTAGGCACATCTGGAATTTAGCAATTCATTCTCCATGTACCAAATGCCAAGTCCCAAAAGCTTTCCGTACCCTGACTCGTGCTACATGTCAAATATTTGTTCGGTGGAGATGTAAGAGGGACATGAGAGCTGCCGTTGTGAACTCTGAAACATTGGGAAGAGAAACAAAGCATGTTTTTTGTGGAGACTTCCTGGCCAAAAACACACATAGCCCTAAAAACCCCCATAGACACTCATTTTTTTTCTTTTTCTCTGCTGCTGAGCCATGTAATTAGCTAACCTGCATGCATGGAAGTGATGGACAAAGATATTCCTTTAATTAAAGCCATCTTCACAGTTTTACTTAAAGTAGCTCACTGTGTAATTACTGATACTTGTTAGGAGAAGGAGAGAGGGTGTGAATGAGAGCTGTTGTTTCCTGCAGATGTGGCGAATGCAGACAGCATCCTTTTTGTCACAACGTTGTGAGAGAGGAGACAGAGAGGAGTGGTAAGAACTGCACAAGGGGCATCGTAATATTTCCTGAGAAAAACCTGAATTTTAGCAACAAGCACCACGCAAACACCATAAAACAAGTGCTTGTTAAAGCAGGAGGTTAGTTGGAATACTTTGCAACAGAAAGTGAAAGAAGTGCCTGTACAGAGCGTTACTTTAGGGAAGGGAAAAAAAAAAAGAGAGAGAAAAAGAACAATACCTCCAATGACATTATGAAATCTTGCCTATGGTCTTTTATGAAAGCTCACCTCTGTCTTCCCCAGATGTGTCCTTTGCCTTTTTCTATCTGCTAGACAATTTCCAGGTAACCACTTCAATCTTTCAGATGGTATGAGGGATCAAAAATTGGGCAATTACCTAAGAAATACCTTGAGAAGTTTCTTGAGAATTTTTTGTTATCCACTGTTATCTCCTCTCTTTTTCTGCTGTCCACGTTTTCGAGCACTTCAGCAGTTTGTTTGTGGAGCCTCTACCTCCATACTGAAACCTGAGAGCAGCTGTCACTTTTCTGAGATGTATGGGATGGCAACTGCATCGCTAGGTTGCTGTAGGCAAGCTGCAGCTCTGATTCCGCTTAGGTTCTGGAGGTCTTATGTGCATGTGTATATGCATCCATACATATATGTTATTGCAAGTATGATCGTCTTTGAACATTAGAAGGAAATTGCTTTATCTGAATATGTATATAATCAGCAAGATAGGTGGCAGAGTGCCTTTCAAAATTCTCTGTACTTTGCAGACTAACATGAAAAGAATTGTGGCGAAATTTAAGAACTGTCACACTAAAGTGTACATTTTGCAAAGGAGAAACATTAGATTGTTTTATTTAGTGAATTAAGTAATGTTTGAAAAAAAAATCTTGCTGTTAATGATTGCATTATTAATCTTGTCAGTTGGCTAAATTAATACAAATACTTTAAGCAATAAGAATGCAATTTTTCTCTGGGAAAGGCTTTTCTGTTTCTACTGTTCGTGGTCTCCAGATACAGACCAATACCTTCCATCATCTATAAAACGTAATTAATCGTAACTACTGAATGTACAAACTATCCAGCTGGGAATTAGAGTAACAGAAAATCCTAAAGCAGAATAATGAAGTTTCCAGGAGGTATCAGCTACCTTAGAATATTTGAGAAGTGCTACTGTTGAATGAAAAAAAAAATTATTCTTAATAACTTCTCATGGTACATGCAATATAGTACATACTACACTCTGCTTGTTAACACACACACACACAAAATCATTGAAGCTTTTTAGAGCAAACTCTGCCGTTACAAGCTTATTACTGAGATGCAAGACATTTTCCCCTTTGTCTTTTGATAAATAGCAGGTTAGTAAAAACCTAGAAGTTTCAATGGGAAAGACAGTAGGCTTCAAGGGATATTTAAAATATGGGTATGGTATTTTAACACTATTTATAGGTAATCTGGAATTACGAAAACGTTTGCTGCATGTTACATGATGAAACTATGGTTTAAGATTCATGCTGAATGTGGAATTATTTGTTCTTTCATTCCCATTCTGGCTCATAAAGACTTCAGGGAAAAGTACAAAGTGCATCTTCTGATTTCCCTGGCAGCTATTTGTTAGCATGAGTTTTCATTATGAATTTGTTGCTAGACTTAAGAAGAGGTGGTTAGTGGGGAACTGCAAAGCCATGGCTTGATGTGCAATAGCCATGATGTATGTCAGAATGGTTCTCAGTTCCCCCATGAGTGCTTTGTCCTTGTTTGCTATGGGTGCGTTTTTAGGTGTCTCTGTCATACTTGGAAAAGGTTCAGAGGAAGATCTTAATCAGCCAAATGAAGATAAAATTTCCAGAAAATCTGAATCCACTCTGACTGTCATCCTTCTGTACTGTGCAATGGAAACATACTGCAGATTCCTTTGCCCTGCTGAAGGCATATCTTTGCTTCTGCTTCTCTATCCTCCAAGGGGCTGAGGAAGATTGTCAGGGAATTTCTCAAACAGCAAATACCATGGTATGTTTTTAGCAACTGCAGTTCACAGGCATTAATTCTAGAGTGTTTGAACCAAAGCTAAGACCTGGTTTTGAAGTTTAGAACTTACATTGGCTTGTTAAGGAGAAATGTGAATAGACTTCCACCAGGTTAACAAGGGCTGTGATCAATTCTCCCTGACTATAAAAAGTATAACCAATAGTCAGTAAAAAACGAGTTGAGGTTTTTTTAGCTGTATGCTATTGAAATTTGTGCCATTGCACACTGAGGAAAGCATACTATTGTATATGCTCAGAACAGCTGATGGAAAACATAGCTACAGTTTAGGTTGCCCAACAGAAAATTACTCTACTGTGCAATGAGTGCAAAATGTGTGTATGTCAGGCAGAAATTCTGTTTCCACCTTCTTTACAGGTCTTTGACTAATGAACTTTGCCAGTGCCTTAGAAGCTTTGCAAGCACTGCCCATATACACAAATAAATGACTAAAAGGGAAAGCACTTTCCATTTCCCCTGTTGGCTCACTTGGGAGCTAAGTAAACACTTGTCTTATGACTAATTGAGTTTATGAACTTTTGGAGTAGTCGTTGGATCAAATTTTAAGAAACAGTTTGATTTTTGCAATAAAATCTACCAGTTCAAAGTCGATGTTCTGTAGTCCTGCCAGCTCACATAAATCTCCTTCAGTCCAGCTGTGTGTGTCTCTCTGAAGAGCATCTGAAGAGACATGCAGTGTACCTGGGGACAGATTACAACTTACAGACAGTGTGGTTTTGTTATTTTTAAATTGGGCAAAGCTAAAGAGGAGTTCTGGGCCTGCAAAGGCCACTTCAGTTTTGGTACATAAAGACATATTTTCTCCAGAATTCTGAAGAACTAATAATTGTAAGAGCAGAGCAGTGCTTGACTAATTATAAAGAAAAGTTGTCAGTGTGTGTATTTCAAAAATACATATTTCTTGGCTCGAAGATTTCCTTCAGTACCTTGAAAGAATCCCTTATCTTACTTTGGTGTTGGTTCCAAGACCCTTAAAATGAAGATGAAAGAGATTTGGTGTTTTTTTTTATCAGTTTTTAGAAAGGAGGGTGGGCTGTTGCATGAATATAAAACATGAATAATCACTGACCAACAAGAATTTTAATGGAAGAATCTATGCTCAGAGCACCTCAGCACTGGTCACAAACTCCCAAAGTCCACACACTACCTGATCATTATCAAACTATAAGTGAGTTTGAACCTCACTGTTATTCCACAGTATGGATTGATATGGTAACATTCAGCCTTGTGTTTCAAGACTTGATTTTTTTTTAACACATTATCTGTATAATTTTATATAAGTCATCACATATCTACACAGGCTTTGAAACTTACAGAGATTAATAGTGTTAGTAGACTGCTTTCGGAAGTGTCATTGGCTTTTTGTTTGTTTCTGTTTCCCATCAAAAGATATGAGTTCCTTTTAATACCATTTCACGTTCCACCATTAGAAGAGCTAAAGGCTTTTCTTTGTATTTTTTTTGTTTTCAATGACAATGGTGAACTTAGATATAGAAGTAAATTAAATTGGTTTAAAAAAGAAACCTGAGCTGTCATTTCCTTGCTGGCCTCCTTCAGTTCTATAGATCACTTTCCATTATTATTCATTATAATGATTCATGAATATAATCCAGCATTGCTAACCTCTTTTGTTATTTGTCAGCATTCTTCCTATGCTGGCATTTGAGTTTGTACAACTCTTAGACTGACAAGCTATAGAAATGGAGAAGAACCCACTGTGCTTTCTTTAGTGGAGCAGAGACTGGAACTGCTGGGCTGTTAAGGATGCATTCATCCAGACACACCTCACAAGGATTTTTTTTTGCTGTATCTGGGTAAAATGTGAATTTGTGCTACCTGTGTGTTTTAGCAAAAGCAATGTGCTCATTTTCTTCAGTCTTTGCAGTACCTCTGTCTTGTCCACTTTCTCAAAAGACCTTTGAGTTCAGCATTTGCTCTGCTCAGAAGCAGTATCTTGCTGCTCTCTGGCCCTGGGTCACCAGCAGAGCTTTATTTGCTTCCCCGTTCCCGCTCCATTATTGACTGTCTATATGGGAACAGGAATCTGTCAGCACCAGGTGGATTACAGTAAGACATGGTTTTGCCAAATGTTTTATAAAAAAAAAACACCTGATGCCATATTTCTACGAATTTTCTGTAATGATTATCTTTCCTATGTGATGGTAATAGTCTGCATTGCAGAAAATTGGATTTATTTCTCTCGCTTAACAAGCCTAATGAGGTGTGGCAAAACAAGGGGAAGAAAAACTGACTAGCTCTGCAGAATGACTGAACTGCCTGAAATCTGAATACTCTGATAGCATCATTGAATAGGTGCCATGAACACAGTCAATGCTAGAGTCAGTCTCATTGTAAGAAGTACAGTTTCATAGTTCTGTAGGTCATAAAGCCACTGTTCTTCAATTTTAGTAGAACTCTGGTTTTCCTCTTTTTCCCCCTCTGTAATTATGGGTTACTCCCTCTTTTAATCACGCTTTGCCTCTAGCAAGTACTGAACTTCAACACAGTGAAGTTCAAAATGTTGTTTGATCCATCTTGAACAGGTAATAAAATGAGAAGGATTTGAGTTGATCACTACACCTGAGAGATTTTGGAAAAAAATAACCCAAGACCTACCGGTGATAACATCCTCTCCCTTCATTTCATCTGTGAGGAAGGAAGTAGGAGATAGAATGAAAAACTTGAAACTAGAAAGTACCTTTGAGTACTGTGTCACATTCTTCTCACAGACACCTGTGTTTGTGATACTTAATATTTTGTCAGTTAGAATCCTTGTGACACGTTGACTCAATGGATTTATGTAACAGATAACCCATCCCCAAATTTTTTAAAATCTTCTTCATAAAAGTCCTTCTGCGTAAATTTGCCTTTTTATGAAGATAATTTATGCTTAAATCCTGCAATTGATCCTTATTCTCAAACCATAATTGTTTCAGTTAAGTACTTCTCAAACGCATGCATGCTTTGCTTGCTTTGGTTAAGCAAAAAATTGCTCTTGGTATCAATTACAAGCTCATCTAGCATTATTTTTTATGCCAAATTGGACATCAGGTGCAATACTTCTGGGATGAGTTCTGCATTTATGGTCAGCTCCTATTAGCAGCTCAAAAGATGTGTGCATTGAAGAATATAGTGTTTGTTTTCCCTATTTCCTGAAAATATTGCTGGAGTATTTTCAGCTGCCAATAGTTAAAATGAGTAAAGCATGAATTATTCAAAAGGAAATCTTCAAACCAAGTCATTGCCCAGTGGATTTAGCTATTTCATGCACGTCCATGTTGGTTGGTCACAGTTGTTTACCTAATACTTCATCTACATCTTCAGCTTCTGAATTCTTTCGTACAGAAACTGAAAAGTGTCCTTCCATTGGGCGCTCTTAATCTTTTGGTTTTAAAGCAGGCTCTCAGCACTGGAGAAAAGAAGACGGAAATCCAGGTGTTTATTCTTATTCATTTAAAGTGAAAGAGGAAAACATGTCCTCTCACTCCCATTCCCTCAAAAATATATATACACATTTAAAATGCAGTGACCTTAATTGTTGAGTATTATCTTAGTGTGGTTAAACCCGGCAGGCAGCTCAGCAACATACAGGCATGGGTTGAGTGAAAAACTATTTACTCAGAAAAGAAAAACGGAAACAAAAATGTGATAATAACAATATATGTATACCCACAATGCAATTACTCACCACCCACTAACCAATGCCCAGCCAACCCCCAAACAGCAGCTGCCCCCTGGCCAACTCCTCACAACTTTATGGCCTTCTACATGATGTCACAAGGTATGGGATAACCCCCTGGTTCTGCCCCCCATCATAGCAGTGGCCCTTTCCCAGCAAGCAGCCCTGCCCTAGGCATGAGCTCATTGCTCAGTTACAACCACAGCATCGGTGTGCTGTTAGCACTATCTCAGCTGAAACCAGGACATATCTGTAGAGGTGCAAGTAATCTTTGCATGATGATTATTCTCATCAGCCTAAAGCATGAAAGCAATTGAGTGGGGGAAAGAAAAAAAAAAGAATCCTCATGTTATGTAAAATGATTACTGCCTGTGAGCCATAATAAACACTGATGTTCTCACAGTGGTGATGTTAAGCAGCAGAACAAATGAGTGCAGCCTGCTGATTGTGCAATGTCTTCATTGTACTTTGTACTACATTGGAGTACTGTGTCCAGGTGTGGAGCCCTCAGTACAAGAAAGACATTGAGATTTTGGAAAGGGTCCAGAGGAGGGCGACTAAGATGATCAAGGGGCTGGAGCACCTCCCCTATGAGGACAGGCTGAGGGAGTTGGGCTTGTTCAGCCTGGAGAAGAGAAGGCTGCGGGGTGACCTCATTGCAGCCTATCAATACCTGAAGGGAACCTACACCCAGGAGGGGAGTAAACTCTTCAAAAGGGCTGACAACAGCAGGACTAGGGGAAATGGTTTTAAGTTGAAGGAGGGAAGATTTAGGTTAGATGTTAGGGGGAAGTTCTTTACTAGGAGAGTGGTTAGGCCCTGGAACGGGCTGCCCAGGGAGGTTGTGGATGCCCCGTCCTTGGACGTGTTTAAGGCCAGGTTGGACGGGGTCCTGGGCAACCTGATCTGAATGTGTATGTTTGGTGGCCCTGCTAGGCAGGGGGGTTGGAACTACATGATCCTTGGGGTCCCTTCCAACCCGGGTGATTCTGTGATTCTGTGATTCTGTGATTCATCATTATCAATTGCTGCAACCCCAATAAGTGAATGATTTTATTATTGGGGTATCTAAACAGTTCCTTCCTAATGAAACAAAGAGGGTGCTGAGAATGCACCACAGTTGCCCCTGACACGAAGTGGCAGTGGCATCTACAGCCGTAGGTGCTCCCCCTTGTTGTGTTTCGCTTCTGCTTTGGAGGTGTGTAAAATGTACCCAAAGAAGAATGCAATGGCAATTTATTTTCAAAGGCTGGAAATCGCTAGCAAAAGTGCAACTTCCTAAAAAACCTTTACTAGAGAAGGGGCAAGGGCGCAGGAGGGAAGGCTGGGTCATAAGTACACATCAGCACCACCATAACTTCACAAAGATTGATTTGTGCAGTATGGGTTTCAACCAGATACATGGGTTTAATGGTATGGCTGCAATATCCAGAAATTTAGAGGATGATACTTCTCTAAAATATCAGTGAGTCCATAACAAAAATGAGATTTTTCATGTATTCTGTCAGTCTTCCTTTCTGCAAAGTGGGTGAATTACCACAATTTGCAACAAGACATCACCTTGCATCTGTGGTGATTCAGATCCTCATCTACACTGAATAACAGGTGATGGAAGTCATTATCTGACGAAGGTAAATTTTCACAAGAAGCTGCAGTGTAACACTGAGATGTCTGTCCTTAGTTTAAACTGTGCTTCTGCCAGCCAGATCACGTATCTGAGTGCTGCAATATGCACAAATACCAAATAGCTTATGAACCATAATCCTGTTTCAAAAGGACATTCAGCACACAGAAGCGGAAGACTTCCTGAAAGTCAAACAGATCTGTTTCAGTTTTCTCCTTCTGGTCAATATGAGATCAACAACTAAGTGATGAACCCATCCTGGCAAGTAAAAGTCATGAAACCACGAAGTTTTTGAAACAACTTTGAAAACCTTACTACTCTGTCTACTTTATGCATTTAAGTAGTACAGAATTGGAAGATAGAAAAGAAAGTGGCATTTCTTAGCTGTACCACAGATTCTCTGCCTCATTCATTTATATCTGAAGGAAAGAAGTTTGAGTCAGGAGCTCTTTGCCTCCCTGTATCTGTAAAATGCTCAGCACTTCCTGCTGCATTTCACTTCCAAACCTATTATATTCGTGATTGGCTTTATAGAATAGTAGTATGCATATACAGTGGCGTTATCAGTCCAAAGTGGTACAACTTCTCTTTCTTACTCATACTGAGATATTCTTTCTAATTATTCTGTAATTGCTCTTTAATTATTCTAAGTCTGGCTGGGACAATAGTTCTCGATAGAACAGTACATTAAAAAGAGCACTGAGTATTCAAGAAATCATCCCTTCACTTGGTTTTTATTTCTTCTTACCTTCTATTGCTGCAAGCATTGCAAAAGTGGAAGCAGTCTTGAGTAAGGATGGTCACCCTCATACTCCTCTCTCTACTTGTCCTCACCAGAAAAACTGTATGAAATACCACATTTTTGTTGAACAGCTTATTTGACTGGAGGAAAAAAAGGAAAAAAAAAGAAAGAAAGAAAAAAAAAAGAAAAAAAAAAAAAAAGGAGATTCAGTGCTTTACATTCTCATTCTTCATAGTGAAATTCTTCCTCCAAATACATATGCATCCATGAGCACCTCACTTAGCAAAGCAACTGAGGACTAAAAACAGAAAAATAATTGGAAACAGTCAGGTTTTTCACAGGGGTAGCTTCAGCTTCACCTTTAGTATTTTCTGCTTTCTTGTGTGCACTTTTGCACGTGTTTTCTGACTGGCTCTGGAGATCTTCTTGTTAAAGGGTAAGAAACCCATTTTAGTCTTAGTCCTATTAATATACACTGAGTACTGTGTTTCAGGCTCTGCCCCAAACAGATCCAGAGATGCTTTGTTATGTCAGTCTCTTCACTCACAAAGAGATTTTCTTCCTAGGATGTGATTCAGCATCTCTGTCTTCTTCTCCTTCTACTCTGCAGTGTTAAGACCATTGGTGACCTGCTGCCATCTGTTTTGCATGCGATAACATTTCTTCGACAGATGTCATGCAGATAAAATTTGCAAGATACTTTGTAAATATTTACAGTTAAAAACAATAATTGTGTATTGTTGTTATAAATGTTTTATTTTGGAAAGTTCAGATAATGAAAAAGACTGTGCTATTTCAATTTTGTTCCAATTGATCTAAGAATCTAAGCCAATCTTGTAGTTTTCACTTTGCTGTTCATCCTCTTTTTTTCTTGCATTCTAGCTAGTCTGCATCTACTGAAGTTGGCTCTTTCTGTCTGCATGAAAAAAAATTATATTCAAACAAAATCAATTGTTAGAAATCAGCAACAGTTCTTCCACAGTCCCTACAACAACCTGATCTAGTGCTTGATCTAGTGGTTGGCAACCCTGTCTGTGGCAGGGGGTTGGAACATGGTGATCCTTAAGGTCTCTTCCAACTCAAGCCATTCTGTGATTCTGTAAAATTAGTGTAACAAAACTGACCATCTGAAAATGTGTCCCTGTTTTCCACACTCGAGTAGAATTTAAAAATCTAGGAATTTCTTATCACAGTTTTTCTTTTTTAATCATGTTTCAGCTTTTCTTGGAAAACTACTCTTCCAGGCACTGGAATCAGACACTCATAAGCTTTTAGCTGAGTACAGCAGTTAACAGAGGCTCACACTTGCATCCATTTGTTATGTTCATGAAGCCCTAATAGGCATTAGCGTAATGTAGGTTTATTTTCTTTTTAAGAAGGATAAACAAGTTATCAAATATGAATCAAAGGGTGTGTTTCATCTTCTCCTCCCCTACCCTCATCTCCTGTTTTGAAACTGTATTTTTTCAAAATTGATGTTTAAGGGGTGCCCCAATTTCTTCCTCTCATTCATCTAGTGTAGTCTGATACTCATGCTTGAAGTGAATTCCTTATTTAATGTGCTTGTTGATTTGCTCACAAATATGGAGCACGTATTTGTATGAATTTTTCAGGGAACCTTGCAATCTAAATCTCTTACCAGCAGAATTTAGAGCAATTGGGATATGGGTAGAACCTGTCCATCCCATTGTTGCTGTGCTGTGACGCAGAAATGCCTGTGCCTGCCAACTGAGCAGTTCTACCTGCTGTTTCACCTGATCTTGTACAGCAGTTACAGGACCCTCCAGCTTTCCGCTTACATGACACAGGTGCCTCAGATGTCACAACCAACATACTTTGTGTTGGACCTACTGCAAGTGTAATACATCTGAGATGGTTATGCTGTGGTTTCAAATATGTATGCTGAGGACAAAGGCTTCTTTCTTTTCCTGTAACACGTTAGGAACATTCCGAGCCCTATTTTATCAAGGCTAAGTACTCATAAATAATGATAATTTATTTAAATAAAATAAATCAGCTCCCTCAGTTAAGCTCATTTTGCTGTTTCTCCTTTCCTCCTCATGATTCCATGCTCATCATGCATTCTTTTCAGTCAGTGGATGTTCACCAGGCTGTGCCATGACAGGTTCCACATGAGCAGTCTCTTTCCGTGTGTGCAGCACCAGAAGGTTGTTTCAGATGTGCCTTACTTGCTGCATCATAAACAAGATAGACATGGTTGTGCGTCTCTTTCAGGAAAAGAAGAGAACCTGAGGGGATGGCACTGAGCTGTGTCAGTCAGGAGAGTCAGAGGGGTTAAGGAAAGGCTCTGCCTCAGAGGGTGATGGGCATGGAGGAGCTCCCCAGGGCAATGGCACAGCCCCAAGTGTCGGAGGCCAAGAAGCATCTGGACAGTGCTCTGAGATACAGTTTTGCATTTTGGGTGTTCCTGTGCGGAGCCAGGGGTCGGACTTGATGGTCCTTGTGGGTCCCTTCCAACCCAGGATGTTCTGTGATTCTGTGAAAAAGAAATTTGTTATGCTTGAGCAAGGACAGGCTCCCAGAAAATGTCTTTTACATGCCTACTTAGCTGAAAAAACTGTTAATAGTACCCTGTAGTGTGTGTGAAATAGGAGTGACTTTGAAAACTACCACTGAGCATTTTGACTAACAGCTGCATGCAAAGAAACTCGTGACAGAAGGAAGGAGATTCAAAGAGTGTGTTTGTGCCTCAGGTGGCATCTGGGCCCAATCTTTGTGTCAGACCCCAGGGGAGGGAGGCTGGCCATTAGCTGTGCTGTGTTGGAGGTGGACATCATATGGAGCTTTTTGTAATCTGAAAAGAAAGATGCCTCAAAACAACATGCAAAGCTTGAGTCAGTACTGTGGAAAAAACTCTTTCTTGCTTGCTTCTTTATTTTGCTTTCTTGAAACTGTCTGCAAAAATGTCTGAGAAGCAAGCAGTGAGTTTGCTTGCAAACCAGCTCTAGCCCAGACACTGGGTACAGATACAGCCACAGCTGGTAGAAAAGATCTTTGTACACAGAATCACAGAATCACAAAATGGCCTGGATTGGAAAGGATCTCAAGGATCATGAATCTCCAACCCCCCTGCCAAAGGCAGGGCCACCAACCTCCCCATTTAATGCTAGACGTGGCTGCCCAGGGCCCCATCCAACCTGGCCTTGAACACCTCCAGGGATGGGGCATCCACAGCCTCTCTGGGCAGCCTGTGCCAGCATCTCACCACTCATAGTAAAGTACTTCCCCCTGACATCCAACCTAAATCTTCCCTCCCTCAACTTAAAACCATTTACCCTTGTTCTGCTGTTATCAACCCTTTCAAAGAGTTGATTCCCCTCCTGTTTGTAGGCTCACTTTAGATACTGAAAGGCTGCAATCAGGTCACCCCACTGCCTTCTCTTCCTCTGACTGAACATGCACCACATTACAGTTGGCTGGTGAATTTTTAGAGCTGTCCTTTCATAAAGAACTGGCAAAATCCAGTTCTTCTCTTTATGTCCCAAGCATCACAGGACAATATTACAGATGGATAAGCATCTTTTCCATAACAGAGGTGCTGCCAGCGTGGATGAATAAGTATTTATGGAGTGTCTTCTTCTTCAGATAGGTTACTCAGGGTTTGCAAATAGCTTGCATAGCATGTCTTCAGGAGCGTGGGATGTTAGAGGGAGTACCTGTGAGTAAAAGGGAGCAGATCAGAAATATGCATATAATTCAAGGGAGAATTTACTGCTGGTCATTGCTCTGCAAGAACTGGAAGACAAAGGTTGCTTGTTACCTGCAGTCAGTAGCAGGCAAGGCACTGAGTTACAACTGATGGCTATGCTACAAACACAGAATTTGGTCCACAAACCAGGATATAAAGAGGGTTGCTATGTTCCTTTAGCCAAAGTCCATTAAAATTAATGTGGATCTCAAATAAAATCAAAATATTGAATCTTGTGTACAGTTTATGACTGAAATTATGCCTTCTAATAATTACCCATACCAGAGCTCTAAAGTGACTGTTCTACAGTTGTTCCTACCTCTTTATTGTTGATAAGAAATACTATTAATGTCCGAGAGTGTGAATGAACCAATACTCCTGAAAATTATTCAACCCTCTAGAGCAAATCATGGAATCATAGAATGGTTTGGGTTGGAACAGGCCATTAACAACATCTAGTTCCAACTATGCTTGATGTTAAAAGCAGGAGGGAAAAATATTTGTCTTTCACCTGTCAAGAATTTGAATGAATCAAAGAGCAGCAGAGAGAAAGAAGACCAACACTGAACAGACAGCATAATGTACGACCTGAGCATTTTCATGCAGCTGCTTTGTATTAAATTAGGGAATTGGGTGGGAAATGGCTGTATTAGCCAAAATGACTGATGTTTCTCAGGGTAAGAAAACACTTTTTTGCCAGGCATCCAAGTTTCAGCTTTGCTAAAACAGTTTCTTTTTGGTTTTTTTTGTTTGTTTTTTTTAATGGCTCTCACAAAGCGTGAAACAGGAAACAAAATTCCAGTGGGACCTCCTAGAGCTGCATTCCAAATTACCATTAAAATTCCTAATTGGTAGAAAACCCCTGGCTTTGTAGAGTAAAGAAGCAGGCTGCTTTGTGCTGATGAAATCCCTCCAGAATTCTGAAGGGCACCACCTCATTTTTTTTAATACATATTATGTCCTCCTACTTATTCAATTAGTGATTCATGGAAATTATACCTACTAAACACAAAAACATCCATGGATCTGATTGCTGACATGAATACATTGGTTACAAAGATAGGGATAGTAGCTGTAAATTGAATGACCCTTATTGCTTGAAGGTAAAACATGGTAACAGGGTGACATTTTCTTTGGACTTCTGTATCCCTGCAAGGTAATATCATTTATTTTAGAAAACAGAACACGCTGATTTAGTATATATTTTGTTGTGATAGTAGATAGCAGAGGAGCTTTTTTCCTATCTAGTGTAGACAGCATAGTTCTATGGGATGCAGTGCATCTCCATTATTTTACATAAGGTGGGAATATTGTTCCTTGAATTTGTGTCAGTGCAGGCAGATATCTCCACTCATAGAATCATAGAATCATAGAATGGTTTGGGTTGGAAAGGACCTTTAAGATCATTTAGTTCCAACCCCCTGCTATAGGCAGGGACACCTCCCTCTAGACCAGCTTGCTCACAGCCCCATCCAACCTGGCCTTGAATGCTTCCAGGGAGGGGGCATCCACAGCCTCTCTGGGCAACCTGTTTCACTGTCTCACCACTCTCACAGTAAAGAATTTCTTCCTAATATCTAGTCTAAATTTTGCACTCTGCCATCTGCAGCCTATGCTCTGAGCAGAATAGCAGCAGCAGCTCTTGTTTGCAGACTGGCACAAAAGGCATGGGAGAGAATGAGTGAAGGGAGGGGAAGCAAGCATTGAAGTATTGTTACAGTAAGGTTTTGTCAGGCACAGTAAAAATTGATGGAGGGTAAGTGAGACTGTAACATAAAGCTTGAGTAGGCAGCATCATGCATTGAATGTAAAAGACAACTGCATGACAGGGAACCATGGCTGACACCCCCTTTTTCCATCTCCTCTTTGAGTGTGTGTGTTGGTGCTAGCAGCACTACTCCAGCTCCCCATCTTGACTGGATAACTGCATCTGGGATTTCAAACACAGCACACTCCTGATTTGTCATTTTTGGGACTTGATTTTATCACTGAAGTGGAGATTCACAGAGAGTGCTGTGTTTTTACTATCTCA
Organism: Lagopus muta; assembly: GCF_023343835.1. Taxonomy (NCBI): domain Eukaryota; kingdom Metazoa; phylum Chordata; class Aves; order Galliformes; family Phasianidae; genus Lagopus; species Lagopus muta. Next base: position 68,514,241 of record NC_064472.1, read on the forward strand.
CTGACTGGGTAATTTCAGCTCTGTCATTTTCTCTGATCTAAAGATGGCATGGGACAGATTCTGCTAGCACCGAGAAAAACTGGTTTTGTGCTGTCCTACAGTTAGACTCAAGACACTTACCCAACCTGAAAAAGCTCAATTTTGCAAAGCTCCAAACAAGCATTTGTGTGAGTACTGGAACAGATGAGAGCCTCCTGATGAATTAGGCATTTCTTTATATAGCACATAACACCTTCTGTGGACTTAATTTTATGAACCCAACTGAAATAGTGAAAGTGATACAGAAAGAGATTTGTATTAAGTGTCACAGCAATAAATCTAAGCCTATCACGTGTGACAGCTGAGCAGAGGGTGGATGCTGGGATACCTGCTTTCCATGATCATACACCTCCACACGTGCCTGTAGCTTTCAGTTCTGCTGACCTTGCTTGTAAGGAAATGCTGCCGGAACTGCAGATTTTCTGGCAGTACATATCAAGAGCAAGTCTTTAGCTAGATTGTACTAACTCATTAACTTCAATCAAAGGTGTAATCATTTTTTCTGAACTAAGCATATTATTCCTTCAGGAAAGGAAGGTGGCTAGAGTAAAGTCCTGCAGTTCTTTACGATGGCTGTAAATGCAAACTGGTAGATATGGACTCTGCATGTCTTGACTTACCCCATTCAGAAGGACACTTAGTCCATCTGTAACACCTGTTAGCTACAGTTGACTGCCAGTGCCTAAATTTTGATTATATTTAACGTTTTTACTCAAGAGAGGGGGTGTGACATTATCACAGGACAACTTTTTAGAGCTTCCCTGTCTCTGAAGTTACCTGTGGGAAAACAGTTTTTAGCTGCGGGTTTGGGACGTCCTGTTTTATTTTGGGGTTAGTTTGGGCAGGGGTTTTCTGGTTTATTTTTTCCTCCTTCATTTGGTGGAGGTGACTGGTGTTTGTAATTGGACTTGGGCATTTTTATTCTGAAGAGAATGGAGATTAAGTGTGGCGATATCTTGTGTATGCTCCATGGTGAAGTCTCTCTGGAGGAATTAGAGAGAATTAAATGCAAGAAAACGAAACATTTTAAACAGTAGGAAAATGAGTATGCACTAATGTTGTCACTTCAATGTCTCTGATTGTAATTATTTATTTACTAGAATTATAGAACCATAGCATCACCAAGGTTGGAAAAGACCTCCAAGAACATCCGACAGTGTTCCTTGAACACCTCCAGGACACTAACTCCACCACCTCCCTGGGCAGCCCATTCCAGCACCTGACCACTCTTTTAGAGAGGAATTTTTTTCCTAATATCCAACCTACACCTCCCCTGCCCTGCGGCAACACTTCATGTCTTAAATTTTATCTTGAAAATCTTTCTGAGTTGAGGACTTTTCTGTTTGACATAGTTTTGATATAATCCAAATCTCCAGAGGCAATTCTATAAGCTTCCTAGCTTGCTGTTGTTTTTGAAGTATGAGCCTTATAAAATATTTCATTGTGAATATACTGTATGAGTACTTTTCTTCATCCACATAGATTTTTTTTGTTTTTTTTTTTCTATGTCCATTCTTTTTATTAACCTGTTCCATGTGCTCAGAGTGTTTTTGTTCCAAAAAATCTGAAGTTTGACTCTACTTCCAGAAAGCTGAGAGGACTTTTGTTATTATAGCTCATGAAAATGTGACAGTGCATTCCCTTCTTTATGGATGTGTTTTAATTTGCATTCAGGCTCCTTATTATATTAGATAAATATGTTCAAGCTATGTAATTTCTCATGTGTTTGCTCCTCAGAAGTAACTACTCTGATAGCACTGGGAGTGAATGGTGCTATCTTTCTGTTTGATAGACCAAGACCTTATCTTCCCTCTTTTCATTCCAATGATTGCTTATAACAGAAACAGGCTTCTCAGTGAGACTCGGAAACCAACAAGCTTTCACCAAGAGTTGGGTCCAGTGTGTCAGTTCTAGTGGTTTTAGTGGAAGCTGTGTGATGATGAGGTATAGTGTGTGGTTGAATGTCGTGTCTGTAGATGATAAGCCCCTTCCATGCATTTCTTTCTCACTGCTCACCCTTGCCCACTCTGACTCTGACCTGTTCATAGCCAACATGATGAGAAACAATGAGAAATATTTTCAGTATATGTTCAGATGAGAAACAAACAATAAATATTGCATTGCTTAGTTTTCCCATAAGAATGCTTCTGGCTGCAGTGCCGCTTTCACACTCTCGCAAGATCAAAGAGATAAAGATAAGAAACATCTGACTACATGCAGTTCTTGCTAATAAAAAAGGCCTTACAGCATTATGTGTAGCAAAAGCAAAAGTAGCACTGGATTTTTTCTTACTGCCCAAACAAAATAACAGACTTCCAGGCTTCCCTTTGCCTGAGCAGGCAGCACTGCACCATTGGCATGTGCGTGGTTGTTGGTGCTGTGAGGCTCTTACTGCGCCCATACTGCAGTAACGGTGCTGAGCAGAGAGAAGAAGGCTGTGGCCAGGTGTGTCCCCAAATCCCCTCCTGAGCTGTAAAACCTTCCTAAACAAGCCAGTGGCCTTGCTTCATCTCTTTCTTCCTCTAAACTTGAAAGTTTAATGAAAAGGATTAACATATTCCTCCTGCTGTCTAAATTACGGATTTTGCCTCAAAAACTGCCATTAAGAGATAGTTTTCTTCCTATCTTTGTTTGATTTAGCTATTGTATGCATGGGCTACTATTGAGTTGTATACAGTAGGAATAGTTTCCCCAGCAGAGTAATAAGTGTTTAGCCTGGGAAAATGCAGTATTTTGCATCTTTCATCTCTTCTGCCTGTTTTTCTTTTAAGAAAAACAGAATCTTGTTGCTTTTTTTCCCCCAGTCCCTCTATTTTTTTTGTTATAGTTTCTCCCATGTCACTATGATTTTGCTTTTATCTTTTTCCCCCCTCTCGGTTGCTTTCCTTTTTCTTCTCTTTGCTATTTTGTTCTCCTGTTGCTTAGCATACAGCTTCATTCTTAGATTGCCTCCTGCAGGCAGTGACCTGTCCTTTGCTGGAGCTTGATCCCTTCCCACAGCTCTGCTCCATTCAGGGCTATGGAAATCTGCCTGATCTTTGAAACACAGCACCTTGAGAGGCTGTCAATCATGCCTTGCTGTGTGCCTGTTGACAGGAGCAGCAAAGAAAAACTAAAAAGAATAAATAAATGAAGAAGAAAAAAAAATAATGCTGGGAACTATGCTTCTGAGCCTGATGGTTGTTAAACTAATTGCTCTACATTGGTCTAACAGTTTTCTTTGCAATGTTAAAGTTTACTCCCAGAGAGACTACTTGTTGGTCTGTTGATTTCTGGATGCATGATACATCGGTAGCCTGTGAGGCTTTGTGCTATCCTTTGTGCTCATCCATGTGTTGAGACTTTATCCTATTCTTCATCACACGATATTATTCTTTTTAAATGCTGTGTCTTGAATTTTAATTGCATTTGATAGTACAGTTAAATGGTTCTTCCTAAATGTCTCAGTATTACTGATGAGGGAATGTCAACAATGAAATGAGATGGCAACTCTGGCAGGATGGGAGGCTGCTTAGCTTGTTTGGTACGATCATTATACATTGGACACAGGGACTTAAACAATGGACAGACTCACAGCAGCATACTGTTACAAATATCCATTAGGATCAGCAGTTTCAACTGGCCATTGCTCTGTGTTAACCACTGTTAATTGGAGTGAGTAATGCAGTTTTGTATAATATTAATTTTAAGTCCATCCAAAAGAGGATAAGGAATTAACGGGGGGAAGAGTACTGTAAGAGTGAAGAAGATTTGTAGCATGTGGGCTTTTCAAGAATATTATTGAAAAGGATTTATAGTAGTTCTGAGGTAATGGTTAAAATTGTTAAATTTATGATGACGAAAAGTTTGCTTTCATCAAGATTTGTCAGTAGAATCCCTCTCTGCATTCACAGAAAGAAGATAATGACTGTGGGTGAGTAATGCATCCTCTCTGTGTCCTTGTTTTAGCAACTTAAAGAATTCAAGGTCACGATGAGCTTAAAAGAGTGTGTTCCCCATTCCTCCCTTCTTTTCTCTGACAGGGGTTGAAAAATTTCTCAAGTAATAGTGATTTCTTAAATATTTCAGTATTCCTCTTTTGCCTGAGAACTGTGTACTGCAAAAAGTCAGTACTGAAAATCTTAAGGCATTAACCACTTACTTATTTCCAATGTGTTTCAACTCTTGTGCGTGCATTATAGATCAAGACCAAGAGGGCAACAAAAAGCACCAAATAAAAATCTATTGTTATTTACTTTTATAGCCATGGCACTAAACTGTTCTGCTTTGCTGATTTTAAGGGTTGTAATGTCTCAAGAAGAGCCTGTTGTTGAATCTTGACAAATTCAAATGGTATTGCACAGAACGAAGAGTAAAAATACAGGACTTTGCTAGTACAAATTTAAAGGCTTTTCCATTGGATTAAGTGAGGTATATAAGTAAGAATTATCACTTGTAAGGGAAAATGAACTAAATATCTTCCCAGGCCTGATATTAAAGACCAGACCTTGCAGCCAAATGACAATATACATGTGAAACTGTGTCCTTGTCACGTGTATTTTGAAATGCCCTGCGGGGAGAAAACTTGAAGCAAAACTTCCAATTGTTGATATCTTTTGTTTCTCTGTGGGAGCGACAGTTCTGTTGTGTCATATTGCAATGCCTTTCTGTGTCTTCATCTTTCTGGCACAGCTATTTCTATCACAATGTACTGTGATTTATTATTCTTATAAAATAAGCTGTCGCTTTTCACCAAGGTAGAGATAATGATGCATCACAGAGGGAAGCAGTCCAAGTTGTAGAAATCCCAGCTCAGAGAAGCAGGATATAGGAAGATTCCAATTCCGATGAGGCAGTGCTTAGACATTTTGGGCATCAGTCAAAATGCCACAGAATTTGGAGTTGTTTTTACTTCTTTTTTTCTTTTTTTCTTTTTTTTTTTTTTTTTTTTTTGTTTGTTTTCTTTTGTTTTCTTTTGTTTTCTTTTGTATTTCAGAAAGGAAAGAAGTAGTTCTTTCCTAGGGCAAAAATAGACCCAATGCAATCTGAGAATAAAATACTTGTTTTTGTGAAGCTCTAGTTTATAAAAAGCAATCTAGAGAGAAGCAACTGCTATTGCAATATTGTCAGAAAAATAATCATTATTTTTCTTACTGTACTAGAAGAACAGTAGTCCTATCGAATGGCAGGGGTGGCATTGTGGCATTCCTGTTCTGTGGAAGTAGACTGGAGCACTGGCTGAGCTCTGCTCCCAGTAATGCCAGAAATAAAAATATAGTTTGTCTGAAAGTGAAAACAGGGTCTTTGAAAGTTACATGGTTCATGATTTTTACAGCTTCTTTTCGGGTTCCTTGGTATATTCATCTTAGCAGGCAGTACTAAAAGTACCGCATCTCTGCCCTTTTCAGTAAACGTTGCATTATTCAGCTTGTTGCACCAGTGTGATGGAAACCACAGAAAACTTCCCGGCTTTCGATTGAGGACTGTGTGGTCTCAGAAAGCCTGCAGTCTCAAGAAGCATTTGCCAAGGACATATCTGGTTTATTTAATGAGCAGGAAGCAGTGCAGTTGACTAGCACTGACCTTGCCTGCAGGTACCGCATCCCTGAATGACTGCAGGGGAAAAGTGATGGACGGGGGGCTGAAGTGATGCACAGCTGGGCAGGTGATGCTGTGAAGTGCAGTTGTCTGAGTTGGTAGCACCGTATTTTCTTTGGGCAGGTTTATGAACCTGCAGGAGCACGCTGCTGCCGCAGGTTAGCAGGGACACCTAGTGGCTCTCCTAAATTAAACGGGGATTGCTTCTGCTCTTCGTTATAAACTCGGTAGGATTTCTGAGGAACAGCTAGCTCTCAATGGCTGTCTGTTTCAGTGTTACATCTCAAAGCTTTTTGCAGCATTGCCTTTTTACCTCGGTTCTATGAAGCAGGAAAAATACCATGTGTTTTAAGTACTGTGATTGATTTTCAGGAGAAGAAAGACTGCAGTTGACTGTTTTGACTGCTTGCATGACTACAATCAGGATTTGCAGGAACAAACAAACAAGAGGTCACTTGAGGTCATAAATTCCACAAATCAACTTAGTTATTTCATCAAAATTAAAGGAAGACAATCTGTCTGTGCCTATAATTCTCATTGTTTAATGTTACCCATCTTAAATGCAATGCAAATCGTGCATTTCTTTTGTCACATAGAAATTGCGCATGATCTCACTTTTCTGTCTTCTGGGACTGAAGAATTTCCACAAAATCAATAATGCTTATGAGTCTGAGACACTTAAACGTCTCCTGAGAAATCTGTACATATAAGATGCCTTTCCTGTCAAGCCACAAACCCAGCTTGTGGGTGAAATTTAGACTGGTGCACAACCACTTGTACAAGGTCACCTTGTCCTACAGAAGATGAAAGCAGCACAGTACAGATTGGGCAGGGATCCATCCAGTCCAATGCTATCTCATTTGGTAGCAGCACCTAAACATGTCCTAGGGATAAATGTCAGGAAGTTGGAGCCTACCAGGCTCCTGAATGTGGCCTAAAGAAACTGGGACAAGTGAAGTTGTCAGGAGGTTAGCACAGTTCTCCAGTTTGAGTTGTGCAAGGGAATGCTCCACATGTGGTGTTACCCAGCCTCCTTCAAAAAAGCTCCTCGAGACCAAACCCAAGGTAAAAAAACAAGACTGGGAGCACAGACCCATTGGTGGCAATTTTGGGATCCAGCTGCAGGACACCTTTGGTCCTCAGCTTTAAAGTGAAAGGTGTGCCATAAGAGAGTCTCATTCACTGGCTTTTAAACCAAAAAGGAAATGAAGTGTCTGATCCCATTTGGTTGGATCAGGACTTGGTTAAGTCCTGCCCAGACCCTATGGTAAAATTTCAAACCATGTCTTTCTCATTAGGTAGTACAGATGATTTGGGTTTTGCTTCTGTGTATCCATACTGAATGTGATTTATGCATTGCTAGAGAAGTCTGAGGCCATTATTTTCTTGCAAAAAAGATCTTTTCTCAAAACAGAAGTCAAGTCTGTGGAAGTTATCTTCCCATTATTTCACTGGTAAAATAACAATGATCACACAGACTGTAGTTGGTGGCAAATTGATGCCACTGATGACATCAGTTCTGATTTAACCCTGTCAATTGCTGACCTTCTAGGCTGTATTCTCAGCTCCATTGAACTGTGTGTAGAGTGACGAAAGGCTCCACGTGTCAACTAAAGACTGAGGATGCAGAAGCTCTGGTCCGCAGGAGCAGCCAAAGTGCTGGTGTTGTACCTCTGATAGGGGACCTGAGAACTATGCTTGGGGATGAAAGAAGTTCTGTGCTCTCATTTTTTGCTCTTCTTACCCCCAGAGCAGGGTTTTTTTTTCAAACTACAATGAATGCATTTCTTTCCTTGCGTATCATGCAGCTAGCAGCGTTTTGTTCCCTTCTTCATTAATATTTTAAATACTAACAAGGTTCATTATGTTACCCCACCACTACTGTTCATGAAATTCTGGATTTTCATGTTTGAGTTTTACCTTAGGGTATTGTGTATTTATTAAGATTATGAAAAGTTACTATTGTCAAGTTTTAGAAAAAGGAATGTATTCAATTCTTCTTGGCAGCATCTCTCTTTCTTATGCAGCCATTACTTATGCCTCCATTACTGACGCCATTTTTTGCTGAAGTTATTATTGCCGGTGCGGTTTAATTCTGGCATTGTGCCTCTGTTTTAGATACCAATTCCAAATAATGAATGGGTTCTCTGTGTTAAGAATTTTATTTGCTAGACTTGAATTGGAGGAAGCAGTCCAACATCGTAGATGTTTTGAGATTTCTTTATTCTACTCAGCCTGAAGGGCTCAATGACTTGCTTGCTTTTCTCTCTTTTTTTCATTTCCTTTAAAAGTATTCAGTCTCACCAGAGGTGTAAAGGGATTTTGAATTCACATGGGAAGCAGGCAGAGTGTATGTATCAAAATACTTACTCATCGATGTCTAGGTAAGTTAAAGATACTTCAAGCAGTACAGCAGCTGTTTAGAGGAATAGGATCTAAATCAGAGCTGAGAATGATGTCTTCAGCACTGTATAATTTCATGCATAGAGAAGTGTGTATTTCCAGAGGATTTGTCATATGACTGAATTATCCAAATATATTGAAGATTTTCTTGCATCAGTTCTGGAATTTATAATCCTCATTTTCACGTAAGGTAGCAGGTATTCCTGTTAGCATATTAACAGGATGTTTTGAGCGAAATGTGATAGAAGGAAAGGTTTATAAATTATGTGCCAGTATTATCCAGCAGGGAATGAAGCGCTGAAAAAGCCAATGAAATGGAAGAGCAAAGTGCTGACCTCTAATGCTTTCTTAATTAAAAATTTTCTCAGTTAAAGTCCTTGTAGTTCCAGGAGCTGATTGATGCTTCCCACTTCATACCGTGTGAGTGTAACTTCAAATTTGAAACAGGAAAGTGAAGCTTTCACTGCAAAAGCTGCTAATCACACAGGAACAGAAAAAATAGTATATCACCTTGTCATATTAAGGTGGTAGCATGCAAGATCGGCTTTTTGGTTCTTTGTTACAGATGCTTAGTCAATTTTATTGATCATACTTCAGACTAGCAAGTGCAGCACATCCTCTACCTGTCTAAGAGCAGTTCCTGAATACATGGTAAGTGCTCTGCCTGAACAAAGAGCTAGCACCAGATGGCATGGCAGGACACTGCCTAAAACCTTTATGCACCAAAGCTGCAAAGATTTACTTTTCTGTGAAGAAGGGTGTATCTGAAACTGCTTCAGCAAGTTCAGACAAACACATGAACTGCTCCTTAGCAATGGAAATGTTTTTCAGACTGTGGCATGGACAGTTTTGTCCTTTGGTGCTTAGATCATCATGCTTAGTTAAGCTTTTAACTACCTTACTAGGTTCTGATACCCTATGCATTTGGAATGGATTACAGATCACTTACAGATTTATTTTGTATTTAAGGGGATTCACTGTGGGATTTTTTCATTTATTTTCCTTCTCCTTCAGTTTCTAGACTCACTGAATAAGTTTCAATTACTTGTGTTCCAGGATTTTTATAAGGCTTATTATTTATTCAGGCACAATACATTTCACATTTATATTACCAGCAATATTTACCAGCAATAAAATACTTTTGGATCTCCTTTTGAGAGATGACAGAGGCAATGTTTCCTGACCAGATGCTGTTGTGTACGTGCAGCTGTGCCATGCTGGGCTTGCTCCTGAAATGGCATCATCAGGTCTTTTGACTATATTGTGAATGTTAGAGGCCATTCAGTCAGCTCGAGTCTGAGTGCTCCTGAAATGTAACTGAACACGACAACTTTGCTGTCTAGACTCATTTGCTCAGATGGTATTGTGGTTTCTCTCCATAGCTAAATAAAACATAAGCGTTGTTATGAAGTTAATAATACAGGGAGAGTCACTGAAAGGGAGGGATTGCACTGATGTGATTGAAGTGGTGATTCAGAGAAGCAGACAGATTCGGGGAGGATGCACCAGACAACAAAAGCTCTCGACCAGAAGGTCCTCCCACCAGCACCACCAGATTGTGAGAAGGGGTGCAGAGGACACACATGCTATCCAGGCAGTGGGAAGTGGAAAACACTGGTACACTTAAACTACTCTCCACTCACCTCCCCTGTGCTTTTTAAGGATATGAAGCCTTTCCAAGTTGCAGTCATTAGCCAAATTGCTGTTTGGAACTGTTTGGGGGAATTTCAGGTCTGTGCTAAGATTATCATTCCTCTCTCCTTTTCGCCTTCATCCTACTCCATGTGGAGTCAGTGATTCATTCTCTGTTCTTCCCTCCATATGGCAGGATGTATTAGGAAAGAGGGAGAAATGTTCAGCATATTCTTTCAATCTCAGTGGAAAAAACAGCACTTGCAGCTTATTTTCCCCTCTTCATATCTGCACATAAACCAGAAGGTTTTCTGCCTTCCATGACAAGGGCTGGTCACTGACTCCTGACGGTACACTTATTTGAGTGATAAGCAGAAAGCGGCACTCTTTGCAACCACCAAAAATCCTCTCTTGTGTTGTTGATACAATGCAGAATTCAGTAAAATGTTGATCAAATTCCAAGTTGCATTCACTTAACATCTGCTTGGTGCTAACTTCATCCTATAAACTCTAGTTCATGAGATCTTCACAGTCAGTGGTTGCACATCGGTATTTGGATGTAGTTACCATCCAGAAAATGAGAGAAATTAGTTAGTCTGAGCATTTCTTAAAGGAAAACACAACAAAGGATGTGAAATATCAATAAAAATCAGCTTAGCCAAAGTTAGAGCTGAGCTAGAAAGGAAAGGACCTCCCTCTCTATTGACTGCAAAAATATACCAAGCCACAGAACCAATGAAAATTTACCAGCATAATTTCCTTTCACTAAAACAGCAAGGAAGATATTGACAAACTGTCTTAATTGCCTTGTGGTTCAGCTTCTCAGGCATTAGACTTCCTCACTGTGAATGGAGCAGGCAGCTGAGTAACTAACTCTTGTTTAAAACGTGCTTTTGCTAAAAATAATATGGAGATATGCCAGTATGCAAAAAGGCTATGCTCACATATGTGTGGATAGATAATGCACTTTCTTCAGCAATAGCTTTTCAAGAATTTGAGTCAGAACTTCACAGTAGAAACAACATTACCATTGCCGGTCCTCACGTACAGGCAGTGTTTTCATAGCACCATGGTGCCACGTAACTGAAAATCCCGATCTCGCAGAATCTTACAGACCTTCTTGCTCTACCTGATCTTGCACAGAACACCTTTGAAACGAGGGCCCCAGAATCACATAGGCTCCATGAGTTTGTGTGCTGCGTTTCAAAGCCCCTGTGGGGTGTGAAGCAGTCTGCTACAAAGGTCCAGCTGCCCAGCTGTCCTCTGATCAGTCACCAAACTCGCTTCCATTTGATACGCGCTCACAAATCAAGGTTATTTCATGTCTGTGTGGCTTTCAGGTAGAGGAGTAGACTTCTGTCACTCTCAGCATGGTGCTGTCTGACAATAAGTACCTCACCTGCTCATGTGCTCTCCTGGGGTGAAACTGGAGCTGAAAGAGGTCAAAATCCCTGTTCATGGCTTTGATCCAGAGGAACATGTCCTAATTCACATACGAATTTCATAGAAGATACAGAAGGAAACATGACTGGAAGACAGCAGTCTGCTGCTTGCTCAGCTGTACTACTTAAAGGCTTCATGCTGGCATGTAGTCTTTATTGTAATTCTTAATTCCCTGTAGGCCATGCAACCTGCATATTGAAATTAAATCACCTCCCAGGAATAAAAGTTTCTTTATTTACTTTCATTTCATTTTATTTTTAATTAAACATTACAGAGTGGCTAACTTCCTTCTGCTTCCGCTTCTTGGTTTTAAACATTAGTTTTCTGATGTCTTTTGTGGGAGCACTCACTTCATCAAGACCTGAAAGCAGAATGCAGAATAAGGCATTCTGAATCACTGATTCAAAAAATAGATATAATGCTCATTATTAACTCTGTGTTCTTCTCTGTCAGACATTGGCAGATAATTGAAGAATGCATTTTGCGTTACCCAAGTGATTGTCAGAGCTCCCAAACACTGAAAATGAAGCTTGGGTAGCAAAGAGAGTTCTGAATCACAGAGCTGAGATTCAGTGTCTTTCTCATCTATCAGTTGTCTACTGAAGAGGCTTTTATTTTATATGAGAACAGATAGCACAGTAATTCTTTGCTGTTTACTCTCTGCCATGTATGCCATTACCAGTTACCGGCTCATCCCAGACTGCTAGCAGCAGCCATTTAGACTTCAGCTATCAGACCCTCCCTGCAAATCACAAATTTAGCATGAAGTAATCCTACAGTTTTACAAAAATAATGTTGCAGTCTTTTCCTCATCTTTCAGAATTTGCATGATCATTATACTAAGTGCATTCGTGCACTGTTTTTTTTCTTTTTTTCTGTCTCTGAACTGATTGCAGATGGAACAGAAAGCACTTTCAGAAAGAATTTGGTTTAAATGGGCCGCTAAAATAAAGATTTTCTATCATGAAGTGAAAAATAAGTAAAAACCCCAGCCAGTTCTGGGAAGGTGAGAAAGAATGACCTACTGAGCAAAGAGTTGCCCTCAACCTGACTAATTTCTTGTATCTGAGTCATTCTGTCAAATTCAGTAGCTTATCTTCTTTTAAGTACTATGTGATATTGCTGTCTTTGAAAGCACAAAAACCTGTGTGAATTAAAGGACTTTTTATTTGAACTCAGGTTATATAATAAAGAACAAAGGAAAATTCAGTGTTCTGATCTGAGCTACTCACTGCTGGTAATATTAGGGGGGGAAATAATTTATTTTTTTTTTTAAATGAAGTTGTCTCTTCATCTTCCTTTATTACTTGAGAAAGTCCTGTCCACCTACACTGAGGTTGTACTAGGTACATCATAGTTGCAGGAAAGCTTGCAGGATCAGGAAAGTCCTAGCAATGGCTGAAATCCTAATGTTGCTTAGTATGTGTCTGACTGTATGCTTTATACACAAGCATGCAGCTGCTGGCATAATTGCTTACTTGAGGAAATTAATTGGAATTTTGTTCACAGCACTTCTAATTCCAGTAATACCACTGGCAGCTTGCTTTGACTGCATTGGGAACAAGATCCTCTTCATCCTCTTACCTAACAGGGAGTGAAGCTAGTCCCCATCTTTTCTGGAATCAGTTGTCCTTAAAAAAATGCATCATTTCAGCAAGCCATGCCTTCCTTCAGCTGTGGGACTGCCATCCGACAACGTGCTTGTGCAGAGTTTAGCATGGCAGAAAGATGTCTTGCACCAGTGACAGCATGAGATCCACACTTGGTTTGTGACAGGTGTCTTAAGGGTTGGCAGTGCAAGCCACAGCTCTACTTCAGCAACGCTGAAGTGATCCACACTTCCATGTGTTTCAGCCCAAGATCCCTTCTGGAAAGAGAAGTCAAAGAGCACATGTATGTTTGCACCAGGGAAGAAAAGAGTTGAAACTAGGTCTTCTGAAGTGTCAGATTGTGACCTGCATTTTGGTCAGGCACTTTTTCAGGTAACAAAATATATTAAAGATGTAAGTCCTCACATCCTTTCAGCTTAGTGGCGCACTAAGAAGAAATGCACAGACTCTAATGTGCAGGGACAGAATTCATTTTGCTTTTAATACTTCTGAAGAATTGTTAAAATACAAATGGCAGTTTCTCACTAGACAGAGTTCTGTCTGTTTTGAAAGAGCTGAAAGGGAATTTCGGGCCACTGCTGTATTATTCTTGTCCTTATTCATTTCAGTACAGTTGCATATAAGCAAGAAGTTATGATAAGCCTTAGGAAAGGAAAAAAACAGCAAATCATTTTTATTTTCACTTAGCCAGCACAGACCATATTGTGGAAACACTGAACACCTTTCACAGTTCTGTATCATCTGTTCACGTATGGTCTCAATTTCCTTTAAATTTATAACTCAGTTCTGTGAATTTACAGCTGCATGCAGTATGGAAACAAAGACTCATTTTTCCTTTTTCTTTCCACCTGAGAACAAGAACAATTAGGGAGAAAGATAGTCTTGAGTCCACCAGGTGTTAATTTCTGACTCTTAATCCCACACCAGCTGCTTCAACACCAAAATGAGGAGTGGGCATTGCTGCTCTTTTTTTTTTGTTGGTTTTTTTTGTTTGTTTGTTTTTGGTTTTTTGGTGTTTTTTTTTCGCCTCCCTTACTTTCATCTGAGAACCTGGTGATTCCCCTGAGCCACATTACCACAATGTTTTTTATATAGTTGGAAGAAGACTCAGGAAATCAATAGGAAAAACATAGAAGGCTTTGGGAAAAAAAAAAAAAATCTCACATGGAAAAAAGGGAGCTGGTTTTGTATTTCTGTCATACACAATAAAAAGGATTACTGCTTTACAGAGGATTTTCTGGGCCATGAATTGTGTAAAAGATGTTGAATTAAAATCTGGCCACACAGCAAAAAAATGGATTTACTGGAGAAATCAGAGCAGCCTAGTTGATCTACTTACATAATACATGACAACAGTTAGAATTTATGGGTGTTAATATGGTGTACATCAAAGTATGAATTGCTGGTTTAGATTCACCAAACAGATATACTTTAGTGGAGGGAGTAGTGAATCTTCATAATTGCTGGTATGGATACCCGTTTTGCCATTGTTCCTTATAAGTGAAATCACTGTCTTTCTCAGCTGGTTAGTCATCTCCCTTACCAGATCCTGATCTATGAATAGCTGCATATTGAGCAATTTCATGCCATACTGAAAGCTGGAAGTGATAATTCCAGTGAGATTTATGGCAATGTGTAGCAAAGTTTCTCTACACTACAGATCAACTGAATTCAGTCTGTTTGAACAATCAAAATATCCATTTTACTGAGTGTTTCAAGAATAAAGTCTTATCTGAGTACCTTCTGCAACCTCAGTGAGATTTATTTTGATCATCTGAAAACAGGATCACAAAGATCATTTACCAAAAGTCACCTCTAAATACACAGATGCATTTCAGCTGTCCAAACTTCTCAATCAAACCAAGCATAAGAATCTTTGATTTTGAGTCCCCATGCCAGATTTACTAAATTAGATGCTATCACTCCTGAATGAGTGATACAAACATAATTATAATTAGCCCAAATTGGGGAATTGGCAGTAAAGAAAATTTCACTTGTCATTGACACCATCCATGCACATACTCATGTAAATAAATGCTATTAGGATAATTCTTGAATTCTAGATAATTCTAGCAATGTTTGTCATTGAGTGGATAAGAAAGATCAAGACCAGTGAATTTTCAAAATCAAATGATTTATAACTTACTGCCAAGGAATTTGGAGAAAGTCACGTTGCATATTTCAGAGCTGCTGGAAACTGCCAGCATCTATTGCTTCATGGATGTCCTTTCCCCTCCAGATCCAGAGGGCAGAAACTTCCCCTGAAGTAAACAGATAAATGCCTCTCCTAGTATGCCTCAGGTTTTGCATTTATGATAGCATCTGCTCAAAAATGAAACACACACAAAGCGTCTTTCACTGAGGAGGAATAAGAAAGGTGTCCAGTGTACAGCTTCAGGGGTGTCCTTCCTCTTCATATACTCTCCTTTGCACCCAATGACCAATGGCCAGAAATACTGAAAATATGTAATGCTTTCAAGAGTGAACCAATTGCCCTCTCTCAGTCCTCATCTTTTCTTCAACTGTATGGTCTATGTTACATTTCAGATTGAGATGGTGAGAGTGAAATATTACATAAAGCTTTCAGCAAGAGGAATATCAATGCTTACAGTGAGCTTTCAAATAAGTGAATTTCTGTTGATAGCAAGGGTGCTGCTTTCCATCTGAAGATCCCAAATGATATCGTCTCATTGGAGTTTCTCACAATCGTCTTTGATATTAATGAGCTTTTAATTAGGAATAAAACTGAGACATCATTATAGATAGATGTATCCATGCAGATTCAAGCATTCTTTCTTTCTTTATTTTTTTTTTTTAAATTAGGCCATATGAAAGTGCTTTGACAAGAGAAAGATGTCTTAGTATTAATTTTATTTAGGACAAGGACAAGTGTGTTATTGTGGGAGTATTATTACAGATGGTATAAACAGCCTTCTCTTTTAAAGATTTTATTTTTGTGTGCGCATGAACATAAAACCAGTTAAAAATTGCCTACTAAACTGTTTCTTGCTAGAATATTATGTTTTTAATGAAGCACAACGGTTGTCTGAACACATGTAAGGCAATTGCTGCAAATGTCTTTAAAAAGTTCATTGGAAAATAGTTTCTCATCAAAAAACACTGACACTTGGTCATGGGCTGTGTCGAAGTCAAAGACTAAATTATAACTAGTCTGTGACATTCTCTTCCTGCTTTTTGTCTTTCACATTCTCTTCCTGTTTCTCTCAACATGATGGTTCTGTTCAACTCACACTGACAACATGAGATGTAAGGAGTAACATTCTTAAAGTCATGCGTATGACTAAAGCAGTGATTTAATGGTCATGTCTTTTTCACCTGTTAAGATCACAGACTCATAGAATGATAGATTGGTTTGGGTTGGAAGGGACTTTAAATATCATCTAGTTTCAATCCCCTGCTGTGAGCAGGGTTGCCAACCACTATATCAGGCACAAGATTAGGCTGCCTAGGGCACCATCCAACCTGGCCTTGAATATCTCCAGGAATGGGGAATCCACAACTTCTCTCAGTAAAAAATTTCCCCCAAGCATCCTTGCTAGTTTAAAATCATTCCCCCTTATCCTATCACTGTCAGACCATGTCAAAAGTCAGTCTCTTTCCTGATTATAAGTGCCTTTCAAGTACTGGGAGGCCACAATGAAGTCAGCCCAGAGCCTTCTCTTCTCCAGACTCAACAAACCCACCTGGACATAGAACCATTGGCAGCAATCCTCTGCCTGTGACCATCTAACCAACTCCTTATCCACCAAATAATCCAGCATTTGTATCCATCTCTCTCCAACTTAGAGTTAAGAATGTGGTGTGGGTCCATTTCAGAGGCTATGCAGAAGTCCAAGTAGATGACATCTTTTCTCCACCTTTTCTTTTGTCCACAAATGTCATTGTTTATTTCTGAATGTCCTGCTTCTGCCTACAGGAAATATTCAACATGGTTCACAATTTTATTTTTCTCTGAAATGCATACATTATAACCAAAGCAACTTTAAGTAGCAGCTTTGTATGGTGTCCCTGGGGTTTCTTCCTTTTCTCATCCTTTAAGTGTCTATAGTTAGGTCTACTGTACAATTTCTTCCTGCAGAACCTATTAGTGTTGACGAATTAACTGAAATATATCTCTTCTTTGTTCCAGCTCTTGAGTGCTGGCCACAATTTTCTGCTATGATAGTCACTCTGAATTCAACAGCACTGCATCAACACAGATCCGTCTTACACTTTAGGGCATTCTGACAAGGACTAAGAAATCTGTTTATTCTCTTGTCTGTACTTCTAAGGTACCAAACATAATGCTGTACCTGCTGCATTGTCCCTACAGACTCTATGACTACTCTTGCAGTCTCCAAACAGCATCTGAGAGCTCAGATGTTTCCTTCCAAGCTATGTACTCTGAAGGCCTTGTGTATGATGAAGACAGTCCCCAGCGACCACGTCTCTTGTTTTGACTGATAAGGTTTCTGTGCAAGGTACAAATAGAACAGCTGCTAACACACTTATCCAGGTGGAAAAAAGAATACAGCTGATGCATTTCTCTTCTCCTTGTATTAGCCAAAAAAATTCTGTAATTAACAATGTGTTACAGCCTCACAAGGTGAATCTTACCTCACTACAACTATAGGTGCAATACCCATATTTGAGTTTCTTGTCTTAGCACAAAACAAAATGTATTGGCTTCAATCTTTTCAAACTTCTTGTTTGGTATTTAGTTAGTTTCAACTTGTTGGAACAATAAATTTTAAGTTGCATACCTCCAGCCAAAACCTTCAACTGATAGACCAGTGTCACTCTCATAAAACCTATTTGCTTTCCATGGTGTGCTTGGCTGGAAAGATACAAATATTCAGGGCCACATGGCCAAGTACATTTTGAGTGATGTCACAAAGCAAAACCAGCACTTACAGCACTAACTGGCCGATCTTTTAGCTTTCCTGGGTGTGCTCTGTTTTCAAATGCATTAGCCCCTTCACTTCCTGTATCTAGGTTCTGTGCAGCTGTCATCAGAAAACTGCACGGGACCAAGGCTGCTCAATTAAATGGTTTGAGACCCTCCTTGGTGGCTGCAGTCACAGCACTAATTCTGCCATGCCCCTACCCTTCGGAGGACAATGCAGTTTTGGCCTGCCTTTTGTCATGTTAAGTATTTATCTACAGTTGTCACCTTACATCACTATACAGATGGCACATTAATCTGTTTTCCTCCCCTAACAGCCTGTAAGTTCATTGTCACCTACTTTTCTTGCTGTGTGTAGATAAGATCATCAACATAACAGGGATCTCTCAGAGCACAATCTAAAATGAAATGGTACTAAAATGCAGGAGGCTTTAAAATGTACTGATATAGTTATTGATCTCATTGCAAGTGGCACAGACAGTCATCACATCACCAGAATGGCTCATTCATTCTGACAGGCATAGACATCTTCAGGCTTTGAAGTCCAGGTATTTCAAGAAAACATCAATTTGTAACAGTTTACATCAGGATTCTTTCTTATGATGTCCTAAATCCTTCTGGAGGTGCCTATGGCTTTCTAAATGGATTACTGAGGTAGGATTCAATTATGCCTGAATATACTAGTTCTAGAAACATTGCACCTGGCAGACGTTTAAAGAAGGTTTCTTATTAGCTTTCTAGTAGCTTTCCATTATCCAAATTTTAACTCGTGGAAGCTCAGAGGCATCTAGATGTCAGAATTAAAATTTCTGAGAGAATTCCACTCCCTTTTTTCAATAGAAGAGATCCCATCCAGGTAATAGTGGTGTCAGTTTTCCTGTCACGCCAGGACAGTTTCATAAGAAAGCCCATTTCTTTCAACAGGAAGAAAGATAGTTTTTTAATGTAGAACTGATGATGAAAAAATCTTCACTTCCTTCTCTTTAATCAGTGCAGTTACTCTTCCTACTGATTTAGTTCTGAGTTAATTTATTCAGACTGCATTAATTAGCACAGGCATGGAAAGCAAGGATAGTGTTTAACACTTTAGAATCATAGAATCATAGAATCACCAAGGTTGGAAAAGATCTCTAACATCATCCAATCCAGTCCAATTGTCCACCTACCACCAATATTTCCCACTAAACCACATCCCTCAGTACAGCATCCAAACATTTCCTAACACTTCCAGAGACGGTGACTCCACCTCCCTGAACAGCCCATTCCAGTGCCTGACTACTCTTTTAGAGAAGAATTATTTCCTAACGTCTACCTGAATCTCTCCTTGCTCAACTCGAGGCCATTCCCTCTCATCAGTAGTCAAATGGGAGAAGAGGCTGACCCTCACCTTGCCACAACCTCCCTTCAGGAACTTGTAAGAACAGTAAGGTCACCCCTGAGCATCCTCTTCTCCAGACTGAACAACCCAGTTCTCTCAGCCACTCCTCATAAGACTCGTGCTCCAGACACCTCTTCAACTTCGTTGCCATTTTCTGAACAGACTCCAGGGCCTTCACATCTTTCTTGTAGTGAGCAGCTCAAAACTGAACACAGTACTCAAGGTACAACCTCATCAGTGCTGAGTACAGAGAGACGATCACTTCTCTGCTGCTGCTGACAACACTATTTCTAATACAAGCCAGGATGCCATTAGCCTACTTGTTTACCTGGGCACCCTGCTGGCTCATGTTCAGCCAAGCGTCAACCAATACCTCCAGGCTTGATTCCTCTACACAGCCTTCCAGCCAATCTGCCCCAAGCCTGTAATGTTTCCCGGGGTTGTTGTGGCCAAAGTGCAAGACTCGGCACTTGGTCTTACTGAACTTCATCCCACTGGCCTCCGCCCAACAATCCAGCCTGTCCTGATGCTCTGCAGGGCCTTTCTACACCCATGCAGATCAATACTTCCTCCCAGTTTGGTGTGATCCACAAACTGACTGAGGGTGCACTCAATGCCCTCATCCAGCTCATCAGTGAAGATATAGAAAAGGACAGGCCCCAATGCCTTCCACTGGGGAGCACCATTCATGATCAGTCAGCTGGATTTAACTCTGTCCACCACTGCTGTCTGGGTCTGGCCATCCAGCCAGTTCTTTATCCAGCAATGAGTGTATCTGACCAAGCCACAGGCTGCCTGCTTCTTTAGCAGAATATTAAGAGAGACAGTATTGAAGGCTTTGCTGAAATCTTGACTGTGTCAACAGCCTTTCCCTCATCCACCAGGCAGGTCACTTGATCATAGAAGGAGATCAGGTTGGTCAAGCAGGACCTGCCTCTTATGAACCAATGCTGGCCAGGTCTGATCTTACAGCAATTCCACACATTCTGTGTGATCTCCCTCAAGATGACCTGCTCTATAACCTTACTTGGCACCGAGGTTAGGCTGATAGACCTGTTGTTTCCCAGATCCTCCTTGTAGATGAGAGTCACACTGGCAAGTCTCCAATTCTCTGGGACTTCTCGGGTTGACCAGGAATGCTCATAGATGATGGAAAGTAGCTTGTCTGTCACCTCTATCAGCTTCTTCAGTATCCTTGGGTGGATCCCATTCTAGCCTCATGGACTTGTAGCAGTCCATGTGGAGTAGCAGGTCTCTGTTTCTCCCTGAATTGTGGAGGAGTTATTCTGCTCCCCATCTGAGATTTCTAGGTCAGGGTAGAATATCCTGGATAACTAGTCTGACTTTTAAAGAGAGACGTAAAGAAGGCACTGAGAACTCAGCCTTCTCCTTATCCTCAGCGGTCACGTTCCCCTCCACATCTCTTCAGCCCTCCTCTTACTGTTAATATGTTTGTAAAAAAGTTTTTTGTTCTCTTTTACCTCAACAGCCAAGTTGAGTTAAAAGCTAGGCTTTTGCCTTTCTGATTTTCTCCCTGCACATCCAAACAACTTCTCTGTACTCTCCTTGGTTGCCCTTCCCTTCTTCCACAGGAGGTAGATTCTCTTTGTTTCCTAGAGCCTCGCGAAATGTCCCTGTTCATCCATGTCTTCTTTCTCACCAGCTCATCTTTCAGCACAGAGAGACAGCCTGCTTCTGCTCCTATACAACTTCCTTCTTGAGGAGCGATCAGCCTTCCTGGACCTCTTTACCCTTCAGGACTGAAACCCAAGGGATCCTCACTACCAGCGTCATGTAATAGTTCAAAGTCCACCCTCTGGAAGTCCAAGGTAGCAGTTTTTCTGCCCCCCCTTCTGGTTCCACTAAGAATCATAGTCACTGGGCCCAAAACAGCTCCCAACCTCCACACCTCCCACCAGATCTTCTCTGTTTATGAACAGCAGGTCTACTGCAGCACCACCCCTGGTAGGCTCTCTCATCAGCTGCAGAAGGAAGTTATCTTCCGTACACTCTAGAAATTTCCTAGACTGCTTCTTTTGTGCTGCACTGTATTTCCACTATGTATCAGGGAAGCTGAAGTCCCCCACGAGAACAAGGGCTGGTGATTGCACAACTTCTGCCAGCCACTTTAAAATGCCTATTTGGCTCTTCATGCTCTTCATCCTGGTTAGACTGTCTATAACAGACCCCCACCAGGATAACTGCCTTGTTGGCTCTCCCTGTGATCCTTACCCAGCCCCGAGCTCAACAGTGTCAAAGCCGTTTCTATCCTAGGGAGCCTCACCATCATCCCTCCTCCTTCCTTGCCTTTTTCTTCTGAAGAGCTTATAGTCATCTGTTGCAGCACTCCAGTCATGAGAGCAATCCCATCGTATTCCTGTAATGGCAGCTAAGTCATAGTATACCTGCTGCACAGTGGCTTCCAACTCCTCCTGTTTGTTGCCCATGCTATGTGCACGTAGATGTACTTTAGCTAAGTCCCCTGCCTCACCCCCAGTCTCATCTTCACTCCCCTAGGCTCATCTCTAGAAGGCCTGGTTTTATCCCCTTCTCCCTTCATATGTCGTATAAAGCCCTTCAAGCAAGCCCTGACAGCTCCTAGACTGTGATCCATTTCCTCCTTTGAGACAGGAGAGACCCATCTGCAGCCATCAAGCCAGGTGCAAGTAAACTGCTTCATGGTCAACAAAAAAGAGTCAGGATGGGGGTTGCCTGTGATGCCAAGCTAGGACTTCTTTCCACTCCTCCTCTTCCCTTATATTGCCTTTCTCTGCTTGATGATGGCAGGGCAGGGGGTCCACAACTATTTTGGAGGGTATCACCACAGTGTTCTTGCAAATTCAGCAGAGAATTACTCCACCAATCTATCTCTTGCTCACATTCTCTGATGCTCCTTTATCTCTCCACCTCCTCCTTGAGCTTACCTCCATACTGAGCAGATCATCCCCCTGCTCACACTTAACACAGGTAAAATCCCTACAACCTTTCACTGGCAGCCATAGGCTTCAAGCACTACTTGCAGCTAGAGACTTGAGCCACCACTTTTTTAGGAGGGCACTCTGTCTGAGTTGCCACATTGGTTTTTTTTACCAGAGCTTTCTGCCTAATGGCAGAACGCATCCTCTTGCTCAGTGTCCTGCTTATAGCAGAAGGGCTAAGGTTGACTTGCCTGGACATACCATGAAACACATTAAGGTCCTCTCTGAAATGAGGTTATTACTCTTGTGACTGCTGCATTCCTAAAGAGCAAAAGCTGTTCTCTTCCTTTGTTGCCACATGATTTCCCCTCCCACACTACAGTGAATTTGTCTTTCTTCCTGTGATGCCATTCTCTGAAAATGGAACATTAAAATCTTCCAAGAATCATTGGTGAAACGGAGCTTGCTGGATTTTTGCTTGGTATCACTCAGGGTTAAAATGATTTAACAAAGAACGATGTGAACTCTCTTAGTATATAATAGATGTCATGTTGAAGTTGTACATCACTCAGTGGACACCTGCAGAGATGCTTTACATCAAGTCCAGGCACAGCATTTAGTTGCATCAGTTTGGTGCTCTTCCAGCAGTAAGTGGTCCCCACAAAATATAATGCAGCATACACTACTGAGGAGTTCCACTGTTTTCAAAGATTTGTATCTCTGTGAAAGATAAAATCTGTATCTTTCCCCATTTTGCATTCTACATTTAGGTGTATCAACACATCTGTAGTCATGGTAACTGCACTATTCTTGTCTTTCCTACTGAGTGTTTATCTCTTATTGACATCACTTTTCAGCAGTAAAATGGAGATATTACTTACTAAAGATCAGTGGACAACTTGGTAGAAGTGATTTTAAAGAACTTCACCTTTCAAAATGTCATTTTTGAGTTAGAAAGGAATCGATGGCAGAAAATACATTATATTTACAGAAATTTGTTATTTTTTAACCAAATTTTTTTCCTTGAGAACTTTTTAATGCAAATATTTGCAATTTTTATGAGCTACTTAATTGTGCAAGTGTGATAGTGTTCTTACCTTTCCCTGAATGATTGATTTTCATAATTAACCTATGCAAAAAAAAGAAAAAATCTGAATTTTATTCTTTTACAGTTCTTCACATAATTGTTCATACTATTCTTTCTGTAACCCTTTTCACCTTCAGCCTACCAGTGGTGTCAGTGGGAATGTCATTCTCTCTTCTTGAAAATATCAAACTACGTTCTTTTCCTGTTATTTATGCATGAAATGTCTCCTGTGAGATAATCCTTAAGGTTTATTATCTTTTCCTTCAAATTTCTTCTCAAGATTCATTTCTCTGTGACGAACACAAGAAACGCCTAAATTGAGCTGATGAACACTGAAGGTATATTGGTAGTTTCCTCTCATTTTGTTTTTTGGTTCCTTTTTTTTTTTTTTTCTCCATTCTCTGTATTGTCTTCTGTAATGGCTATTGGCCTGAGTCTAAGAAGTATAACCTGAGTACAATTGTAAATAAGTACCAATTCTCTTGAAAATAATGTAATGTGACAGAGGCCTCTGAGTCAGTGTTAGTGCATGAAGTTTTTCCTGACAAGGAAGTGGAGAACGATCCCAGGACAGAACAACAATTGAATAAAATCTTTGCTTCAAGTCCAAGTGTATTGGCAGCCTGATTTTGTTTTGTTGTTGTTCAATTTATTTCAATCTATTAATTTCTGGAACGCAGACAAGCAGCTACTTAATGTTTGCAGTTTATTTAAAAGCTGAGATGCTTCAGAGATCAATTAAGAAAGAGAGAGCAGAATCTCTGCAAGACCAAAAAAGGCTGATTGAAGAGGCAAGACATTTATGTACAATACTTACATCATTTCTGAGATGGTCCAGTGTAAGGAAAATAACTCTCCTTTGTAGAATGTGTAAGCTGGCTTGGCATGGCCTGTGGTAGAGCTTGAGATCACAAAGCTTAGGCATTTTGCTAACAGAAGATGTGGTGAGACATAGACTTCCTGACGCATTTACAACGAAAGACCCAATGATGAGAATGTCAAGATTACAGAAAAGGCCAGTCAGAATTTCAGACCCCATATAGCACTGTGTCTCTAAGACCATTCCTAAATATCTACTATTTTCATGTTTCTCTTTTTTGTCCCTCAAGCCTTCTTGGCTCATCTCTGCCATCCTCCCAGCTTGTTCTCATCAATCCCCAACACAACCTCCATTGCTTCTTACAGCAGTCCAGCAGCAAGGACTCCCCTCTCTTCTCTCCTACCTGGAAAGCTCTGTGTCAGAATAACAGGAGAGATCTGGGAAACTAGATCAGATGGTCTCACAAAATGATTCTGTGTGATGGGTAGCTGAGAGATGAAGCTGCAGAAGAAAAACCTTCCCAAACCACACTGAGGTTTGTAAAAGTTTGCATCACACAGGTGAAATCTTTACTGCCAGTTGTAGCTACTCACACACAGAACTACTGAACAGACATGAGTAAAGTTGTGTGGCAAAGATTTGAGCACAGGTGTTGTTGACACATTGCTTACTGAAGATGATGACATGATGCAAAGACAGGACCCTTCGTTCTCCCCACTATGTGTCCCATGCTCAAAAGTACAGAAATGTTAAAACTCAGCAACTGAGGCAGGAAGAAACAATCTCATACAGGAAGAAAAATTTACTGTCTCTGAGCAGAGGCTCGTAACAATTGATCTGGATGCGTTACTATTTGAGCAATGGGCAGGATTTGATCTAAAATCCCTTCAAAGTAGGACTGTTTCTGAGGATCAGCTGGTAGATTTTAGTAGAATGAGTCAGACATCTACAATGCAAAACTTCACCCTAGAAGGCTTATTTAATGCAGTTATTTTTTTGAAAAGAGAATCTTAGAAGGTAAAGTATTAAGTAACATTAACATCAGGCAGAGGTGTCATCTCCGATATGATACCCTGGGTGTTTTAACTGCCTGAAAGGCTGGAAGGTGGGGAGAATGGCTAATGACATAAAAACAGGTCTGGCTCTCATTCTGGCTAAAGCTGGTCAGGTACGCTCTACCTTTTATCTATAAGGGATTCAAAATGAGATGGAGGAAAGGGGAGACATAGTACAAATATAGCACATTTGCATGGCTTACGCATCGCTGTGTATAATATTCAGAATTGCAGTGTTCTGGTGGAGAATCAGTTTGCTTTTTCTTATTTGTCACAATTCTTCAGTTCAAAAGCTATGGAGTACTGATACAGACAAATCTTTGTAAAGTATTTATGGATTCAAAGCTGCAGAATTTTGTTCAAAATTATTTGCATTTCAAAGCAGCAGGAATGACTGTTTGGGTGAGTTCATACAGAGCTATTAGTTAATAACTTTTATAAGCTTTCTTAATTGCATAGCTGAACTTTGATTGAGGTCCTGTGTTGAAAAAGAGCCCAGCCATCAGTAACTTGACTCTTGACACGGGACTTAAGAAACAGAACCAGTGAAAGGCAAAAAATGAGGGAGTTGATTTTTATTTTTAATAAATAATTTCATGTTATATTTCCTTTCCCAAAACATATTGAAGTGTGCTAAATACCTCCAGAAAGATGGAGAAAGCAATTTTGCACATTCCCATTTGTTCAAATAAGTTCATATAAGTTGGATCATGTAAGCATATAAGTTGGAGTTGGACTAAACATCGACAGGACTGGACATATCAATTTGGGCAAGATGACCTTTAAAGGTCCCTTCCAACTCTAAGGCTTTTGTGATTCTATATAGAAACTACTGGATCATAATTACTTATTAATTTACTAGTATGTTTATACCAAAAGGCTATAATCTTAGAGAAGCACTCCATAGTGCAAGGCACAATGGAATTTTAGAACAAAAATACAACAGCTTCAGATTACATGTATGTATGTATGCATATTTGTATGTTTGTATTTTCTTATATGTATTACAGTGAAGAAAAATTTTACTGAAGGATGCAGAGAAATGATGAAAAAGTAATGCTGCTGGTCTTTAGAGCAAATACCTACACTGGCAAAGTATGCAGAAATGGAACACGACATGTTGATCAATGACACCAATAATTCAGCACAGTGTCATTGAAATTGCCAATTAATTAATATCCCATGAGTCTAAAGAAATGTAGATCACCATTAAAAGCATTGTGAGGTGCAAAAAAAATTATCTTGCAGTGAAAAATATCATATGAATGTCTCATTCCATAAAGTGTTTGGACACTGCAGCATTGTTATTTAATGAATGTATAATAATCATCAATGGTAATCACACTGAGACAACACGTACACTGGGGACAAAGATGCACACCCTCAAAATGATCTCACAGTGAAGGAGCAGGGGAGGCTCTGTTAGTGATATTAGGAGACTTGTCCTGAAAATGCCACTTCACGTTCATTAAATCCAGATTGGATGATGCACAATCACTGGTAAATTCTCCCAGCATTCACCTTTGCTGGACCTTTTTACCTTTCCTGTTATGTGCATAAGGATCTGAGGTAGTGTAACATTTTTCTCCTATAATGAAGTCATTTCTGCACAAAGCAGTTCAAATTTAAGGATGTAGCCACAGGTGAGAGTAGCAGGATGTATGAGTATCTGTGTCAGGGTTGAAATAATTCATTAAACTTACGCTTTCTTTTAACCTGTACTTGTTGATGCATTTAATCTTTGTTTTTTCCAACTTGCAGCTCCATACAGATGTGTAATTTACTCCAGATTAAAATTCAACTCTGAATCTGGCTTGCCTGCAAATGCATGCACATACACACACACACGTGCATGCCTTTATAGATAAACACATACCCATCTTCATCTTTGTGCACATGTTCTTGCAGAAGGTAACTGTTAATGTTCAAAATGCAACATTAACACTATCTATCTTCCTTTATTTCAGCCACCGTCAAAAAATGCTTTTATCACCTTTCATACTGTCCACCTCCTACTTCATGCTGCCCAGAAGTTTTACTTACCAGGTGGTTTGGATAGCTGCAAAAAGCATTTCATATTTTTGCCATCCAGAATGAACACTCCAGGGGTGCTTGTCTTACTCTGAACCTGTTTACTTTTCTCTTCATGCACTAGGTGAATAAGATGGGAAATGAATTCCTGGCATGCAGAAGTATCATAACGAAAGCGTAAAGCTCACAGACTGAGCTCTGAAAGTACTGATCAGAGCACCCAAAAGCCTCTTTGATCTGAATTCACTGCAAACACCTAACTCACAGACCCCTATAGATTTCCAGTTTTAACTTTGTGCCTAATGAAGTGAAGTTTATCTCTGAAAAGCTTTATCACAGCTGGACATAACTAGAAATACTTACTTGCAAGACTACAGCGTAAGGGGGAAACTAAATGAATCTCAGCAGTTTGTCTTTCCAGGACAAAGCTGAAATGTGCTTTCATAAGTAGTATAATAAAGAATAGTCTTTATCCAGGACCCCAGACTACACCACAAACACAGCATGCATTTTGCCTCATATCTCTGCATAGAAGTGTCAGGGTAGAAGGAAGAAGCCACGTCAGTCAAGAGCGAGATTCTTCCACAGAGTTACGAAAAGAGTGTTCTGTGAACCATTTAATTATTGTTTGTAGAACATAACTTACATGCAACTATGAAGAAATTTATTGTTCGCCCAATTAAGCTTTTAACACTCAAAGCACAACAGCTGTTCATTACTCAGTTACAAAAATGCTAATGCTATAATGCTTACAATGCAATTTCTGTTGAGGACTGTTAAGGACAGAAAAGATACTTAGATCCAAATATCCACTCTTTGCATGTTAAATCCCCACCCTTCTGATTGCCCACAATCTGAGAGGGGCAGCCCTCCTCTGTCAGACAGGGATGATGTGATGAGTTGTCACACCCAAGGTGTTTGCCAGGGGAGCATGGTGTGGTTGCAGCAGTTACTGGTGGCAGATTCTTCTTCTTCTGCCTGGGGTTTCAAACACCATGTTTGCTAAAATAGTTAGGTTGGATCATGCATTTAATTATGCCATTTTTGCATAAGTCTGTGAATATCCTGTACCGTACATGGGAAGATTTCTTTTTAGGATCTAATCCACACAGTTGCACACAGATGAGCAAAACTTGACTGAAATTTAAGTTGAAAACTTAAGCACTGAAACCAGCACTGGTTGTCAGAGCTCAAAGCTGCAGGTCAGGAGGTAATTTGGGTAATTTTATCATTATGCATAAGACAAACTAAGCACTAATCATCTGACCAGACTGAGGGGAAAATACAAGCAGAAGTGATGTGAACGATTTTATAGATACAACTGAAATCAAGCTCAAATTAATCCAGTAAAGGCTTCACAGGGCCCAGGGTACTCTGCAAAGTCATTTGATATTATGAAGCCCAAATTTCCGCATTCCACTTGGCTTCATCAAATGGGCTGGGCCTCAAGACTGAGGTATTTTCTTGCAAGCACCTTATTCTGCGTGTGTATGATATATGCCTTCAGATGAGTACCTGTATTGTTTTATTCTCTTGTTTTGAAACAGGCTATTGAGTGTCTTTGTTTAGTAGCTAACCTTAAAAAAGTCTCTCAACTTTGGTGACTAAACCTGTGTTTCATTTCATGAAGGATAGTTAATATAATAGGGTCTGTCTTGTCTCCTACTACCCTCAGTTTTAGCCCAAGGGCAGGAATTAAATACATTTCTTGCTCAGTGTGACTTCCTAACCAACTGCTATGCTTCTTTGGACAGTGTGCTGCTTAAGCAGAACCAGCTCATCTTACCTTGCTTCTCTCTCCAAAGCTAATTTACCTTGCCTTGGAAATACAAGGATGTATCCTATAAAACCATCTCAGATCTTTGGTACTCAAAATCAAATAAAAACTCTGTGCAGTAAAAGCAAAGAATCATTTTTTTCTTAATACAAATTTTAGTCAGAGATGCAACAATTCTTTTTCTTATCTGGGCCATTGTGTATGTGTATGTGTGAACAAGCTCCATCTACTTATAACTGCAGTTCATGTGATAAATGTTAAAAGGAATCTTTTTATTATCAAGGAACTCTTTCTTGAAGATAATAAATACATCGTTAAGGTTTGCCTTAAAAAATGACTAGAACAAGAAAGCCTAGATTTATATCACTTCATCGTGGCCCAATGTTGTAAACACCTTGCAAATATGATTAGCTTTATTTGCAGAGTGTTTGATGCTTGTCGCTGCATTAGTTATAGCAGTCTTGTGGAAGCCCATTGAGAGTTAGAAAGAAAAAAAAGTAATGAATTTTACTATTTTCAGTAGGAAAAGCTGTTTTGTTTCCTCTGACGTCTGGAGGGGAAACACTGGATAAAGAGATCCTGTGACAAGCCCAATGCTAGTGAAGGAAAATCTACTTTTTTGTTGCTTTTCCTGTCCACAATTGTTTTGTTTCAAATGAAAACACACATGCCTGCTTTGAAATAGCACTTAAAATAGATGTCTCCTTCTGTTGCAGACTTAACTTGTCTCCTTTCTCAACCTCATCCCTACAGGCCCGTGACGGAGGTTTAGACCGGACCGGTGGAGTCATGCTTCACACAGCTGTATCTTGCTGGCAGCCATTCCTAGGTTTGGCTGTGCTGCTAGTCTTCATGGGCCCCACCTTTGGCTGCCCAGCCCGCTGTGAATGCTCGGCACAGAACAAGTCCGTCAGCTGCCACCGGAGGCGCCTGCTGTCCATCCCAGAGGGCATTCCCATTGAAACCAAAATCTTGGACCTCAGCAAGAACAGACTGAAGAGCGTCAACCCCGAGGAATTCATGTCATACCCCTTGCTGGAGGAGATTGACCTCAGTGACAATATAATCGCCAATGTGGAGCCTGGAGCCTTTAACAATCTCTTCAACTTGCGCTCCCTGAGGCTGAAAGGAAACCGTCTGAAGCTGGTCCCCCTCGGGGTGTTCACTGGGTTGTCAAACTTAACAAAGCTTGATATAAGTGAAAACAAGATTGTCATTTTGCTGGACTACATGTTCCAAGATTTGCATAACCTAAAATCCCTGGAGGTTGGGGACAATGATTTGGTTTATATATCACACAGGGCCTTTAGCGGACTGCTTAGCCTGGAGCAGCTCACCCTGGAGAGATGCAATCTCACGGCTGTACCCACAGAAGCTCTTTCCCACCTCCACAACCTCATCAGTCTTCATTTGAAACAGCTTAACATCAACGCTTTGCCTGCGTATGCCTTTAAAAGATTGTTTCGCCTGAAAGGCCTGGAGATAGACTCCTGGCCACTCCTGGACATGCTGCCTGCCAACAGCCTGTACGGTCTCAACCTGACTTCTCTTTCCATCACCAACACCAACCTGTCCGCAGTACCTTACACTGCTTTTAAACATCTGGTTTACCTGACACATCTAAACTTGTCCTACAACCCCATCAGCACCATTGAGGCAGGAATGCTTTCTGATTTGGTACGCCTGCAGGAACTCCACATGGTGGGGGCCCAGTTACGTACCATCGAACCACATGCTTTCCAAGGGCTCCGATTCCTACGTGTGCTTAATGTATCCCAAAACCTCCTAGAAACCCTAGAAGAGAATGTATTTCATTCCCCCAAAGCCCTTGAGGTTCTTTGCATTAACAACAATCCTCTGGCCTGTGACTGCCGTCTCCTTTGGATTTTACAGAGGCAGCCCACTTTGCAGTTTGGAGGCCAGCCACCGATGTGTGCTGGCCCAGACAGTGTCAAGGAGAGGTCATTCAAAGATTTTCACAGCACAGCCCTCTCCTTTTACTTCACCTGCAAGAAGCCCAGGATACAAGACAAGAAGCTGCAATACCTGGTCGTGGAGGAAGGGCAGACAGTGCAGCTGATGTGCAATGCTGACGGGGATCCGCAGCCCACCATATCCTGGGTTACCCCACGTCGGAGGCTGATCACAACCAAGTCAAATGGAAGAGCCACTGTGCTGGGAGATGGCACGCTGGAGATCCGATTTGCTCAAGACCAGGACACTGGGATCTATGTTTGTATTGCAAGTAACGCAGCTGGGAATGACACCTATTCGGCCTCCCTTACGGTAAAGGGGTTCACTTCAGACCGTTTCCTTTATGCCAACAGGACCCCTATGTATATGACAGACTCCAACGACACCAGTTCCAATGGAACTAATGCAAACACTTTCTCTCTGGACCTTAAGACAATATTGGTGTCCACAGCTATGGGCTGCTTCACATTCCTTGGAGTGGTTTTATTTTGTTTCTTACTTCTTTTTGTGTGGAGCCGAGGGAAAGGCAAACACAAAACCAGCATTGACCTTGAATATGTCCCTCGCAAAAACAATGGTGCTGTAGTTGAAGGGGAGGTTGCTGGACCGCGAAGGTTCAATATGAAAATGATTTGATGGTGTTCTGCTAGCAGTACTTTTTCTGTGGCATTATAACCAATTAAACCAGCCTGGCATGTGGAATTGCTGGGTAAACGCAGCTTAATGCAGCTGTCACTGTATCAAAAGGTTACGTGGAAATCAAAAGACTCTTTGTGGTTGTACAGCAGAGCCTCCAGACCTTGAGGCAGATATGTCAGGGCCTTTCATAGAACTGGTAAATTGTACTAACTGTTTGCATTGCAAATATTGGCATTCTGGGGATATCAGCAATGAACCGTTGGCTCATGCTCATGGACAATTGTTCAACATTTTCTACCACTACAAAAAGAAAAAGAAAAAGGAAAAAAATAAACCTACAGTGTAGGATTTACATACTTAAAGAAAAAGACACATTTGTCTAAAGCATACTCTACAGTGAAATTTGTATCTATAGATCTCATTTGGTAAAGAGCCTTGCATCATACCTTCTAGTTGGTTCAACACCACAAAAATTGGTAGTCTTTTTTTTTGTTTTTTGTTTTTTTTTTCTTTTTTTTCTTTTTTCTTTTTTTTTTTTTTTTTTAATACATCTATACTGTGTACATTTTAAAGCAATACAAATGAGAGGTTGTGCTTTTAGATATCCACCAGTACTGACCCAAGTGTGATGTCACCTCCCTTTTAACTACCATCTAACTCAAATTAGACTCCTGTAGTTACCAATTAGAAACAACATTAAATATTTTTCTCCTCATGTAGAAGGCCACAGATGAATAGTTGAGAGCAAAAACGCTCAACTCTATTGATCTTCTCTTCATATAAATATAAGGCATGTGCCTAGTTTTGATACAGAATGGAATATTTTTTATATCTGTGATATCACACTGGACCAGTTTACTGTAACATAGCCCTGGAATGCATCCAGGGAAGGCAACCCACCAGATACTGCTGGCGTAGAGGAGCTGAGTTCTTGATGAGTGAGACTTGTTTTTTGTTAGCCCTGCTTTAATTTCAAAGCTACTGTTAAATTCTTAAAATGTTAATCTGCATGGGGCAAAACTGCAAACTCCTTGGGAAATATGGTCATCTTGCTATTTGGAGGATTGAATTAAAATATAGAAAAACATTTCCGCAAAGAATGAACTCTTCTCCAATGCCAGTAAACTAGGGTTGTTCATGCATAATATGGGGATTATAATACAAAAATGTTTGGAACATGATAGCCTCAAAAAGGCTAACATACTGCCAGATATAATGAACCTCTAGCCACTGTCATCTTCATCTTGTATATTTGTAGATAACACATAAACACAAAGCTAATTTCCAAGAACAGATTACTTAGCTATTCTTGATGCCATTTTAATAACTATGTGGTTATGTTTCTTTCAGGTGCAGTATCTTAGAGCAAGAGGGGCAAGTTTCTCCAGGTTTTAGAAAGTATTTTTAATGGAGAGAAGACAGAAGTGGAAAGTCAGTTCAGTTCAGTTAAATGCTTTTTGTTTTATTCCTCTAAACAAATCCTCAAAAGGCTCAGAACTAAAACTTTATTCTTTATTCTTTATTGTTGATGCCACTGTTTTTATTTTGAAAATCTCAGCAATGGGAAGATATGGAGTTTTTCAGTGATCTCTCAATCTTTTTTAGCAGTTACAAGCCATAGGTTTACTGCTAAGTGATTGATAACAGTTTATAAGTAATTTGAATAAACTAGAATAAAGGTAATAATGACTGTGTATGTGTTTAGCCGAAAAGAATATGAAATTGTTGTAGAATAGAACTTTCAGATTAATATGATTTAAGAGTTCTATTATCAATCGTAAAATTAGATTTCAGTGCTCTGAAACTGAAGTCAAGCTGACCTGCAATGGGACGCTGGTGTTTCTAAAAGTACGATCCGCATTTTTTGGCAGAGATTTTCTAAGCAGGATAAAAATCTTCCCCCGTTATCAAGGGAAATGTGCCAAAAGTTGTACATCCATCTGAGCTCCTCAGGTGTATCCTTAATATAGCTGTAGGACCCAAGGTCAAGG
This sequence comes from Lagopus muta, assembly GCF_023343835.1. Taxonomy (NCBI): domain Eukaryota; kingdom Metazoa; phylum Chordata; class Aves; order Galliformes; family Phasianidae; genus Lagopus; species Lagopus muta. The sequence goes on from NC_064472.1 coordinate 68,547,521, forward strand.
CAGTTTTGAGAATCTCTATTCGTAGTGGCTGTTTTTTTGTTGCCTCGCTGCTGTTTTTAGGTCACCCAGCTGAGGAAGATGCAAGGGTTGTTAGAATTTTTTTCCCCTTACTTGCTTTGAGTTGGGTTTCGTAGCTTTCTTTTTTTGTGTGTGCGTGTGTTCTGAACTAGACAGCTAGAGATTTATGGAGATGCTTGAGAGTGATCCTCTTTGTTCTATGAAAGTTTGTAAAACATTATTATTAGACAGAATAACCCCTGACTAAACACTAGCACTGGGGAAATTGTTTTTACTGATACAGTAACCACCGCACTGAAGCCCAAAATTCTATTGTACCTTAATGTGGGCAGTTAAAGAAACAAATGGGGATAAAACAAAGTGTTTCTGAACTGCCCATTAAAGACATTTGCATGTGCCTTTCCCTTGTAATTGTTATTTTTCAATTAGTAACCTATTACCCCTGCAGTCATTTCATGTTAAATGTTAAAATCAATGTTAGAAGCAAAAATTCTCCTCAATTCTGGACAGTTGCAGCAGATTATTTCATATTAAATGTCACAATAAAACAACAAAAACAACAAAAACTTGAAAAAAATTTAGCAAAAAATGTGCTTTTAGGATTAATTATGAATGGCTGAATTCCCCTCTACCTTCTAGAATGATTCTAAAAAGTGATTGCATTATTAGTGTACTGCAAAGATTTCTGAGCATTAACATGCTTAGTTGCCTAAGTGAAATATGTCCTGGTGATGGAAATTACTGCTTGCTCTTGCAGAGCACTGCCTTGCAGAGCTGCCAGCATTGTGTGTATTGCCCTGAGTTCAGTCAGTATACAGGCTGTTTTTAACAATCAGTGTTTGCTCTCTGCCTCTAGCATTGTTCTATTTTTTGTAGCCTACTGATTTCATCGTGGACTTGACAAAGCCTATCGCCCCTCCCAAGGAAAATGAGAAGAGTAAGATTGTCAGAAAGGCTTGGATCTTGCTCTGGATAGTTGTGTATGTATTCCTGGGACACAAACTCACTGTGAGGGAATGCAGTGCCGAGGTCAGACCTAGACAACCACCCTTTTGGCAGTTCTTTTTCAATATATAATAAAAGGACAGTAGCTGTCTGCACACATGCTCTGCCTTTTACTTGCTCACAGCCACTTCTCTGTCTGCTTGAGAGATCAAGGAAACTGCAGTTTACCTTTTTACAAGGGAGTATCATATTGGAGGAAAAGAATCAGGCTGCAAAGTGACACCTGTCACACATGGCTCCCCTGTCATTTATTTGGAGGCAGGCAGGCAGTGCATACCTGTCACTACAAGAGGGAACAAAGGTGTTTTCCCTCCTTGTGTTTTGTGTGGTGGCTTCGTACAGCTTCATCTGGTCTTCTCTGCTGGTCAGCACAACAAGACTGAGCAGCAGTAGTTTTGCTGAAAGAGATAACAAAAATGCTGAAACCAGCAGAGCTACTTAAGAAAGCAGGTACACCATTATCTTTGTCAACACAGCTTGTAAGATCTGAGCTGAAGTAGGCTGAATTGCCTATTAATATGTTGGGAAATCCATTTCCACAGACCAATGCTCCATTCTTCTCTTTCATAATGGATGGGTACTTGTTCTTTCTGAGAGTAGAAAGAGGGCCCTACAGGCAGTGTCATGGGGAAGGAGTCTACAACGATAAAGGGGGAATGAAGAATAACCAGTGCCCCAACTTACCTATACAGAGATTTGGGACTGGTTTTCAATTTTTTCCTTCCTTCTTTCACATTAACTTGGGAACATCCTTCTCAGAAAGGCTTAGCTTGAGACATCACCTTGATTAGATACAGATGGGGGAGACTGCTTTTACTGTCTGTTCCACCCTCCCTCAATATTCACACATACTCTCAGTGTCAACACAGCCAGGAGATTCTTAGACCCTAGAGACCTGTTGATATAATCTGATTTTTTAACTAAACACTTTATAATGAAGAAGAGCTCACTTCATGTTATTGACACACTACTATTCAAGTTTTCTTTTATTTTTGATTTTCCTTATTTCTTGCAGCATGGTATTGCATCACCCATGGTGATAGCAACGATATTGTCATTAAGGAAAATAAGGAAGCCAAATTGCACACTCAGTTCACCAAATTTAGTCAAAGTATACGAGACACAGTAGGAAGTCAGCATTAATATATAATTATATATTATATATATGCATATATATATATAATTATATAATAACATAAATATTATGATTGGAGAAGAAAGTGATATAGAGGAAACATGGAATGTAGGCCACGTTGCACATTCAGCACATCAAAGATACATATCAAATCAACTTTCCTACATGACACCTAGACATCTGTTTTAAGCAGTGGACTTTTCCAGAAAGAAAACTGCAAGATGTGAGAATGCCAGAAGCCCACATTTAACCCACAAAAATATGAAGCAATGGTTGAAAATCTGCAACAACAATTAGCTTCTGGCTGCCCAGCAGCAACAGTGCATTATAGGAAAGACAGGTAAGAAACTGCAGTCAGTAGTCATTTTTGTCTCATGTGCTACATCATCTTGTGAAAAAAAGGTCCATTAGACAGTAATAAAATGGAGATTTTTTTTTTTAATCAAAAATAGAAACAGTTGTGTGGTGGGACAAAGTTTCACTTTCTTCTACAGTAGTAGAACACAGCAAGAAGTGAGGAAGAGGAAGCCTATTTTGTCTGCGTTACTTAATCTCTTTCCTCTGAGTGATCCCAGTTTGCACTGGGCTAGCATGATGACTGCTCTGCCTATTCCCATCTTCGTTGTTCAAAATGTGTCTTGACGTGGAGTTATAAGAAAAAGATGACTGTCAAGCTGTCCCTTCTCCGCCAGCTGTATCACTTGTCTTCTCAAACACGTGAACCTGCATAGCAGTAGTGCTTTAGGAGTCAAAGTCCACTGCAGCTGATCTCTAGTCTTAGCCTAAGAAAGACAAGGCATGGGCTAGCACTGGATACATGCATTCTGATTTGGTTTCAGTGGCCTAAATGGTTGCCTTTCATGCTAAAAAGATATAGGAGAGAGAGCTAAGGAAGGAAGAAGTAAAAAACAATTTCATACAGTAATTTAAATGTTAATTAACCCTGGAGGAGTAAAAGGAGTGTCTTTCTAAGAATGAAAGGGCCTGAATACTGGAGAATAACTGAAACACTGAATGAGATTTTTCAAGTTAGCTAAGCAGTTTGGATACCCTATCATTACTATCACCTGTAATGAGAATTACAAACTCAGTTTCCCTAGGCAGCTTAGAAAAATCCCAACAGGTTTGGTGATATGTGCTTCTTTTGTTTTCTAGCTCTGCCCTCCCCTCTTCTCAGTTGCAAATGACAGTAATCCCAAATGAAGATCTTTGGATTCAGTTAAGTTTCACTGTATGCTCATGTGCTTTTTGGAATCTAGATCTCAAAGCACAATCTTAAATGCTCTTCAAACCAAAAACAATTCTAAAAAAGGATGAAGCTTGGATAAGCCTCCTCCTGCAAATGAAGTAAACAAGTGTCTGTGAGGTTCTTGCTATTGCTACTGAGATAGCTACATGCCAAAAGCAATCTGCAGGTTGAATGACTCTGAGTCTTTCTTTTCTTTTCTTTCTGTTTTGTTTTGCTTTTTAACTGGAAGCAGGTGGTTGAAGATAAGGCCAGCTGGAAATAGAAATCTTTATTTATACCCTCAGCAGAATAAATAAAGAGCTGGCATAGGCAAGAAAACTCTTGTTATGACTTAAGGACACTTTATCCTTCGTATTCAAATAGCTTGTAGAAGAGTACAAAAGAGCAGACTTTTACCTCGTAATTTCATTATTTGTATTTGTTTGAACTGGCACCAAAATTGTCATGAAACAGAAGTGTTGGAGCAAGAGACTAAAACCAGGTTCTCTACTCTAGCGAGGCAGTATGTATCAGGAGAAATCCCCTCAACATCCATTACGTGACTCCGTGGTTACACTAGAAATCTGATAAAGGAATGTAGATTTTTTGCTCATTATGAAGGGGCTACAGTGGGAAATAAGCAGAATTTACGCTTTAATTAATTCTCACCTTGTGGCATAGCTTCTGTTCTGGATTGCTTTAATATTTGTCACTGTTAATTGAGCTGGAGAATTAGCAAACATAGATTCTGGGAAGAAAAAAAGTAAAAGAAAGCCTCCTTCTATGTGTGGTATCTGCAGGTCAGCAACACTACCTGCTTTCACATAAGCCAAGAACGAGTTGAGATTTCAAGGCAGCTGTGAAGATGGTTGTCAACTTGTACAGTTAATAATTTTCACTTTCCAGAAAGCAAAATGCTATGGCTTCTTAAGGCATTCATTTATGTCATTTTGAACCTTAAAAACAACACTTGGTCCTCATGACACTGGGCACTGTATAAATAGGTAGTAAATGACAATAGTGATCTGGTGAGCTTACAGCCTTATATGTAGGAAGATGGCTTATGGGCAAGTACATAACGATAGCAAGTCTGTCATTTGTTGGGGAGGGAATACCATAGTGCATAAATATTAGAATATCATCACAGTTACTGAAATCTATTTGCAAGCACATGTAGTTCATATGTATGTGTTTGTGTGTGGGGAAAAAAAAAAAAAAAAAAAAAAAAAAAAAAAGTTATATTTGTTTTGTTCTTTTTCTTACTTCAAGTATTAAATGTATATTGTTTTAAAAGGTGAAAAGATTAACCAGAAAAAAAAAAATGTGTTGTAATTTATTTTAATATATATGGTCATGATTATGGATGGGAAATGAATTAGCGCTGCTGTTATGATTCATGAAGCACATGACAAGTCAGGTTTGTCCGTAAGTTCGCTTCATGTTTCAGCAAAATATGGTAATGAAAAAAGAAAAAAAAGAAAAAAAAAAGCTTTGTTTGTCAAGACAGTTGTTCTGAATGTCATTTTAAAATTTACTTTAGGGCTTATGTCATGATGTGTATCATACTTATCCAAAATGAAACCCAAATAAATACTTTGTGGAGTGGCAAAATTTACTGAGGAAAGTGAAGAAAATTTGCACTGCTTCCCTTATTGTAGCTGGTCACCTTTTTTCAAGGGGTAGTGAAAGAAACTAAACTGAGGGGAAAAGAAAGAAACAACAGTTTTCTCAGCACCAATCGCAGCACCCTCAGTGCCAAGTCTTCACAACAGGTTATCCACTCAGACCAACCACTCCTGAACATATAAGCCATTCCAGTCAGGAAGAGAAGACTCCAGCAGGCATTTTGCATCTACTTACTTTCACTCCTCCTCTATGGCATGGAGACCACAGACACAGAGAAAAATCCAGGTCATATTCTGATGTGCTTTGGCATTTACTCTCCATGCAGAGTGTGAGACAGCCTGTTGTTTCACCATCCTTTGCATAGCATGTGCAGATAATTGGTGGAGATACCAGTCAGTCTAATCCCACCACATTCCAGTATAACGGAAATAAATTTCACCAGCTGTACATCACTATTTTTACAAAGGTATCTGATTCCAAATATCTGTTTCTGAAACACATTTTGTAAGGAAAGCACTGGTATTCAAACTACCCCGTAACTGCACCACAGCAATTAAGTGGAGAAAGGCATACTGCTGAATTTGAAAGCTACTCCCCGCCCCTGAGGCTTGCCTTGACCCACCAAATCTGTGTCAGACATCAACTTTGTAGGACACAGGCCATAACCTAATACTGCTACTCTCATTCTCCCACAGCTAGGTGCTTTCACAGAGAATTTTACTTATGCATCTTGGGATAATCTGAACTAAGATTCGTAAGTCATGAACTCTATATCCTCTAAACCGGGATCTTGTTCACTAGGAAGGGAAAATAATGTTGGTTTTGCTACCTCAAAAGAGGAAGAAGCAGGTTGAAATCCTGCTGGATTGCTGGGAGCAGAATCAGATGGGCTAGATGTCAGTCCTCCCAAGCTTCTTGAAATCTGTTGTATCATTCTGCACTTGCATTTGATACCCTCAAAAGGTTTTGACTGACTTGTACCACTGTACCTTCCTCTGCAGTAGACTATCAAATGCAGTAAATCTGTGGGAAAAACTTAATGATAGATTATGTTAAAAATCTACTTAATTTTTGTGTTATTTTCTTTCGATCTGATCATCTGATTTACAGACTGCAGCATGCTGCAGTACTGACTACAGCATGACATGAAAAAACAGGCATCACTGAGAACACTGCATTTGCCAGGGACAGACAAGGTTTCCTGGAAAGGCTCTTCTACACTAAGCTTCAGACTTCTTTTATGCAATGCACAGTACTTCTCTGGACTACTTGACATTATCTCAAGGGGAGAGAACAGAGGGTGCTATACAGAGTTTCCAGTTATAGTGAATGAAACCACTAGTCTACGCCATGACTAACAGGTAACGAAAAGCATTGTCACATTGGGCAATCACTGACAATTTCATTAGGTCAGAGTCTCAAGAGAAAGATTTGTGCTCTCCAGAACTACACTTTTCTGGACCAAAAAAAAAAAAGAAAAAAAGAAGAAGAAGATGAGAGTAATATCTGCTAATATCTGTAGTTAATTACTAAACAGATGAACAACTCTTTAGGTACTCATAAACACCCAGAATTCTCTAGGATATGGTCATTTGCATAAATTTCTGAGAATTTTATACTTTTATAGACTCACTATAGAAGACCTGTATTGTAATTAATATAACATCCACCTATACTGGATGGCAGAGTAAATTAATAATAGTAGTCATCCAAAGTATATTTAAAAAAAATGCTTAGCTCTAACATTTTTTGGACTTTGAAAGGCTGTCACACTGTCTATCAGTTAATAAACTCAGTACACAAAGATTATGTCATTATCACACAGGGAAAGGTGTACGGTGCATTTTCTGCATCACAAAACCTTCCCACGTGCAGATATAGAGGGCTGGCTACAAAAAATAAAAATAAAAAATAAAAGGGGCTTTATTTATCTCCTATACTACCTGGACTGGGTGAGGGGAGGCTGGTAACTCATGGTGGGAAAGCACAGTTGGTCTGGTGAATCAAGAAATTCTGAGTTATTGCAAAGGACTTGGCCTTACTGCTCAACAGACTTGGCAGTAAGGGAGATTTGGTCTAAGCTCCTTTTTCCCTAGATATAGGAAATTCTTGAGGGAAAGCCTTATTCTGCCTCTGTTCTTGGAGGGGTAAATTTTCAACTTTAGTAATCAAGGGGAAAAGTAACAGTAATAAGTTGATGAAATACAGGAAGGGATTGTAGAGAGAAAAAGAAATTAAAACTAGTGTAAAAAATTAGATGACTTAGCACCTACTGTAAGTACCTGTGGAATTACATGAGTCTGCAGGAGCTGGTTTATTAATTAATCCCTAGGGAAGAAATTCAGCTAGTTAAAGCTATAATCACCAGCTAGAAGATCTTACTTACCTCGTCAGTCCCTAAAGTGGAAGTTATATTTTTCTGGGCTGTTTTCCAATTACTTTGCTATTTATATAACTCAGAAGCACAAGTGATGGAGAGCACACTTATTTTATTAGAGGAAGACAATGATCATACATTTAATCTGTTACTTTTGCTATGAGAGCTATTCACTGTATGTACAAAAACTAATAGATTACATCCATTATGTAAAGTATTGCTATCACTGAAACCAAACATCTCCTTTTAAAAAGATGCCAACCTGTGGTGCATCTATGCAGTGCATCAGTTCTTATGCACTGCAGAAAATGCTTTTGGGTTTTTTGTACAGACAGGAAGCATATCATGCAAATACAAATTCAAATACAGACCCTTACACGAGAGCCTGCACTTTAACAGACCTTCTGGAATCTCGTTGTCTTGGCTTTAGTGAGTTTGGCAGGCCATCACATTCTGCTAAAGAATACCAGCTCAGCATTGCCTAATGTGGAGTAGGCACTGCTGCTGGCTAGTAACACAAGCATAAGGTTGGAACTCAACACTTCTGAAATGTAGGCAAAACCTCTGGGCCTCTAACTCTCTGGAAAATATAATAACAATATTCACCTTTCAAAAGGAATATTTTACCATTTCTCTTGGTTTTGTATATAAATTGTTATGTAGGCATTGTTATTAAAGAAAGCAATTTTTTTTTTTTTTTTTTTTTTTTTTTTTTTTTTTTTTTTTTTTAAGAAATGCAATCTTTGCTGCCCAAAATGTTCCAGAAGATGACAGCAATGTGGTGACAGAAATGGTCTGCCCTGTGGTCAACACTTCTAACAACAGTAAAATAGATGCTCTTGCAGAAGAGTGAAGTTATATGAAAGAAAACTGTCGCGAAAGATGCACACCAACTAGACTCTTGTCTTTTTTGCAATTCAGTCGTGTATTGCATAAAAGGACCTCTTAATGCCTCATATAATTAGTGTTTTTGCAATGCCTGATAAACGATTCATCTCCTAATGAATCTATGAAAAATTTTCTCTTTGCCTTTGATTATAAATGAGAAATGCTGAAATGAATGCAAACTACACATCATCAGGTTGTCAAGTGTGTCAACTCAAGTGTTGAACACTCGGACTACTTACATAAAAACATTTCCATTTGGTCCTTATACAAGACTGCCAAAGTAGGTTCCATAGTTTCTCTAATTCTTAACCAAAGTTTATTGAAACAAACCTAGAATTCCCATAGACTCTCCAGATCTTTAACAGGTAAAGTACTGAGTATCTACTTTTCAGATTTCCAGTGCCAATGTCTATCAAAGGAAATTTGATCTGATGTTTGCTTTATTTGCCACAATGCTGAATTGTGTCAACTTCATATTTTAATCTAGATTGGTTTGTTCATACATGATCCAAACACTTGGAACTGCCCTATTCCCAGCTTCAGCTCTAGGACAGAAGCCAGAAGAATCTGCTTTGAATGTCACTGAAGCGAATTTGATAGTTATTGACCAGATACTGTTCCATGTTCAGCAGTCACTGGGAACTATTTCTGAAGTATGGGCTTATCTGGCACAATTAAAAATACCAGACTTGCTCTTGGGATTAAGATTAACCGGCATGCATCCATTTTATCGTTCAAGACTACCATCAATTTAAGACACTGGAAGGTGCATGTTCAAGACAATGAGAACTGAAGGGAGTGCTTACTGAAAGTGCATGCCATCGTTGAGAAGCACACACACAAAAACATATATGAGAGATTAATTTGTCCTTTAAGTCTTAATATACTGAAGCAGAAACTCAAAGCAGTGCAAATGGAAAGACAGTACAACGAAAAAGCATTTTTCTCTAATGGGCTTTACAGAATAATGAAAAGTGTGAAAAGTGGATGACATGTGCTTGTTGATGGGTAAATTATTTTCTCTGTGGGAGTGTTCCCTCCAGATCCTGTCTTATCATAAGGATTTTCCTCTCTCCTTGTTCAAAAATGAAAACTACAAACCACATAATTTCATTGCAACTACTTTCTTAAAATGCAGTCTGTTCGAACAAAAGGTTGACCCTTCCTGGATTTTCAAAACTACTGTAATTGCTTTTCATAGAAATTTATTTTAATTGTAATGCTGTTCTGCTACAGCCCTATTGTCTGTGTCCTTCTGAATTGTCAGTTAATTAAATGAAGTAATAAAAGCTGGAAAGCACATTGTTGTAATTGATTTCTACGTTGCAATTGTCTTATCAGAAACAGGGTTATGAATTTCATCTGTTGAGGCACAGAAATAAAATACTAAACAAAAAAGAAAAAAAGAAAAAAATCCATTGCTGTTTCACTTCTGTTACTTACGGCAAAAGTTTGAGGCTGTCATTTGTCTCCCATCTATTTCAGAAATGTCCTCAGCATTCTGGTGAGTGTACTGATTAAAAGCAAAGAAAGATTTTCATTCATATTCCAACAAGACTGCATATACTGTATATATAGGTCTAATGTCCTTTAATTAGGCTACTTCTTGCCGTATCAATGTCTTCTCCCATCTTTTCCCTTCACATTCCAGTGAGTCTTTGACCAATGAGTCCCGCATGCAGTTTGACTGCTTCAGTAGAAAGCAGAGAATGACTTGCCAGCTGGAAAGTCTTCTCAAAATGGATAAGACAATTGTCTGACAGCCTTTCCTTCAATAGAAGGAGAAAGCAGAAAGAAGCACTGAACTTCCTTTTAGCCAGTGGACAGTTTCCACTAAACTTTCTAGAATTCAAGGGAAATCAAATAAAACAAGAAAGGCTTCATTAAATATATCAATAGCAAAATAGGTGAATGTGGGCCTGCTGGAAAATGAGGTGCATGCCCTGGTAACCAAAGGACACAGAGAAGGCAGAGTTACAGAACACCTTTGTTTTTTTGCTAAGGCTCCTCCAGAATCCCAGACCCTGGAGAAAACTGAGTCTGGGGGAAGGAAAATTTCTCCTTTGTCAAGGAAGATCTGGTCAGAGATTGCCTAGGCAAACTCAACACACACAAATCCATGGGCCCCAGTGGAATGCACCCATGAGTGCTGAGGGAGCTAGCAGAAGTGACTGCTGAACCATTATCATCCATGAAAGATCATGGAGAATGGAAGAGGTGCCTGAGGACTGGAGAAAAGCCAGCATTGCTCTGGTTTTCAAAAGGGGCAAGAAGGAAGACCTGGGAAACTTCAAGCCTGTCAGAGTCACATCTGTCCCTGGCAAGGTAAAGAAGCAGTTTATTCTGAATGTCATTTCCAAGCATGTGGGAAGAAAGAAGCTTATCAGGAGTAGTTAAAATGGATTCACTAAGGAAAAATCATAATATTCTTACTGATGATCTTGATGAGGGGATTGAGTACACCCTCATTAAGTTTGTAGGTGATGCCAAGTTCAGAGGAAGTGTTGATCTGCTTGGGGTAGAAAAGTTCTACGGTGGGATATGGACAGACTGATTAATGGGCTGAGGCCAATTGCATGATGTTCAACAAGAACGAGGGCTGGGGCTTGTACTTTGATCACAAAAGCCCCATGCAACCTTCAGGCTTTGGGCAGAGTGGCTGGAAAGCTGCATAGAGGAAAAGAATCTGAGGGCCACTAACCTCATCTAACACTAGACCAGGGTGCAAAGTCACTCATATTGGCATACTGGAAGTGTCCAGTAGCCACACAACCTGCACAAGAGCAGAAACCAGCAGGTCCAAGGTGATGAAAACCCACCAGCACTCTGGGAACACAGGCACAAACAGGCCAGGTGCTGGCACACATGTCTAGGAACAGCCTGGCCCCACAGATCACACACAGCCTGATTCCAGTGCTCAGGAGGGCACCAGAGACACTGACTGAGCCTCCACGTCACATTCCCGGTAGCAAAGCAGTCAGCAGATGATGGTGCCAAAGCTGCTGGCACTTCTCAGGACACGCTGGGGTGCCAAGGCCACTTATGTCCCACCCTCATCAAGATGGTACTTTCAGCTCTGCACAGGGCTTTCACCTGCAGCTGTATCATGGGACAGAGAGATCAGAGGCACGAGGCTGCCAGAAGCAGGCAGCTCCCTGCAGATAGCAGTTCCCAACCTGAGGATGGGGAGTTCTGAACAAGTCTCTTCTTAATTTTGTCCTGGCTGAGGCTGTCTGATCAGTGTGTTCATGTATGTTTGGTATCTGAGTGCAGCTAATGGCGTCAGAGCACGAGGTGGATGGTCCCTGTGTCTGTGATGCCAGCGACTGGAGTGTGATTTCTGGCTAGCAAAGGATGAGTCGCATGAGCTGGTGAATGTGTGAGGTGGCCTGTGAGGAACAGGCTGAAGCACTGTGAGGGGCAGCCCTGGTGTGAGTGTACTAGTGTATCTGTAGGGATGGGAGCACAGACAGACCCCTCGGGTCCAGAAATACCTCTTCTCTGGTTGGTTTGTCTAAAACCAGGACAAGGAAGCACTTCAAGAGTCTTCAGGATTGCTGAAAGAATTTGGTCTGGCATTTGTAGTAGAATTTGATCTGGCATTTGTAATTTCAATCTTAAAATCTTCAACAGCGAAACACAAATCTCTTCCAAGATTCCTGAATTTCTTCATAGAGGTGTTGAAAATTCTCACCCCTTTCTACTCTCACTACAGAATGTGCAGCGTCAAGAATACAAGCTTCAAATCTAGTGAGACATGCTGCATTCTTACATCCAGAAATCCCACAGAAAAATGTCCCTGTTTTCACAGGTAGGTCCTGGAAGCTTATCTCAGTGAATGATTTTGGCAGCATCACAGAGATGTTAATTCTTAAGGCAGTAGCACTGGTTACTGGTTAACGCTTCTATCACAATTTCATGTCCAAGCTGTTTAATGCTACAGCATTTGCAGCCAGGGAAGAAGTGCCCCTGGTGGATATTGAGCCGAGACAAAGTGTGCTGTCCACAGACAACCTTTCTGGGTCTGCTCATTTGTACAGCTGTGGGCTGGGACGGAGCTCATTTTCATTCTAGATGCTGGTGCAGTGCTGCACTTTGGATTTGTGATGAAAATGATGCTGATGACACGCCAACAGTTTAGTTACTGCAGCACAGTGTTTGCACAGCGCCGAGGGCTTCTCTAATTCCCCCACTGCTCTGCCAGCCAGGGGGTTGGAGTGGGAAGAAGAGAGCAAATGACCTGTTTTCCTTCACTTGTGTGTAGCTCTGCCTTTACCCCTTATGCTGTTTGTCTCAACCCACCAGGTCTTTTACCTCAACTTTCCATTTCTCTCCTCCACCTAGCTGTAGAGGTGTGAGCAAGCAACTAGATGGTGCTGAGCAGCCTAAATGCAGACCGTCACAACATGTCATAAGTTTTCTAGATGAGTCATGAAGGCCCATGCTTCCAACTGGGCCCTGCCACAGCTCACCCCTACTGGGGCTTCTCCAGAGGCTGAACTGGTTGGTTGCTCCTAGGGACAGCCTTTGTAAGCATAAAGGTTTGGCCACCACCACTCTGCCCACAGCATGTCAGATCTGCTTCTCATCACAAGCTCTGCTCCTCCTGCTTAGGATGGGGATGGGACTCCCTCTCTCTCCCTGCACTACTTTTCACAGTGTTTTTTGGTGGCTTTGTCATGGTTTTCTCTCTGCAAAAGGTCCCTCAGCATGAAACTACACTCTGAAGCTGAGACCTCTCTTTGAGGTCTTCAAGCCCCATGCCTTTGTACTCTTCATAGAAATTCTAAGATATGTCATACTCAATGGGCTGAATGTGATTATAAAACATTCAGATTTGTGGTGTTTGAGCTTAATCTTCTGAATTGCTATTGCATTTATTCAGAACATAACCCATTACTTGAAAGAGAAAACTCTGTGGGACCAAAGTCCAGCTCTATGGATTTCTGTTTAAATCATACTTCTGGCTCCACTGCCCACTCCCCTGTGAACTTCGTCAGGAAAGAATGAGAAGTACAGCTTTCCTCTGACACATTAATATCTAGAATTAAAATCTAAAATCTAGACATAAGGAAGAAATGAAAATTTCAATTATTTCTCTTAAGACTTTGTCCCAAAGATGGGTTCTTTCTCTAAAATTCATAGGTGTAACAAATACTATCTCTAATTCTGGCTGTAAATGAGAAGGAGGTCAATGGATCCAGAGCAGTGAGCTTGATGCAGTTTGCCAACTGCATGACAGTTGAGTAGAGAGGTTGGGAATTACATCACAGCCACCTTGCCAAAACCCACAGAACTCAAATGCGTGGTCTATGATCATTTTCCTCCTGTGGCTCTCTCAGTAATACCACTACGCTACCTACAGATTCAAGCTAAGTGTTTGCCCAGATCTTGCTCAAAATCAAACTAACAGAAGTCTTTCATAATTGTTAAGACAATTTAAAAATTGTAGCATAAGCTGGTATCAAGACTCAAAGAGCTAATGTAGCCACAGCAAATACACAACAAAAAAGAGGGAAAGGGCAGTAGTTATCCCTGGGAGTTTCCCAAATAACTGCCCGAAAGTTGCCCATCACAAAAGTCCTGTCGGAAACTTTCTATCATTTTAGGGAGGTTTGGATGTGACCCTTGAGTAAAACACTCTTGAATCAGGGAGACTGTGAACTTTCTGTAAAGACAGCAGTACTCAGCCAGCACATATGATCAGCATTTCTCAAAAATGGCTTGCTGAATTGGGTGTAAAACAAGTTTTTAAAGATGCAAGATGAGGTAAGGTGGCTGCAGCTGGTTCTAACAAGGAGTTGCAGGCTTGTCTGTCTAACCTAAGCACAACCAGGTCTCACAGCAACTGATAGCCTCATCTGCTTTCTGTATGCTGCAACTGGAGAGGGGAGCAGAGAGCACGTGGCACCTCCAACAGTCAGTTTTTACTCTCTCATGCAGATGAATCACTGATTGGATTGTGTTTGGATGGTCCAATCTAATGACTGCAAATTATGATTTTGGTAAAACTTTGTTGCTGATGCAAGTAAGAGGGTTTTCTTGATGGCTCTTTTCCAAATGGAACTGAGATGAGGGCGACTTAGGATCGGTGTTAAAGCAAGGCCTCCGAGAGAAAGGCTCAAACCTGATAGAGAATCTAAGCAGATTTCTGTATTACGCTATAGAATATTAAAAAAAAAAAAAAAAAAAAAAAAAAAAACACCTACACTGATTTATCCCCAAGTGTAACACAAAGTTTAAGTCAGAGTATGGACTGTACTGAAAGAAAACAGTTTTCCATCAAGTCTGAACCACTTTCAGCATTCTCACAGCACATGGTAATTCTGTAGAAGAGATGCAATTTCATTACTGATACAAATCTGTAGAACTTCATCAAACTTACCAGGGCTCCTCTCTTTTAAACTAGTTGAGGATTGTGTCTCAAATCACTTAGTCATAACAACATGCTGTAAGCCAAGAGAAAATTAGTGGAGGAAATAACATAAAATTGGTGCTTTACTCATTTTCTGTGATAAACAACTTATCGTAAGTATTTAAAATCCATTATAACTTTTTATTTATTCTTAAACACCATGTACTAATTTTTTAATGCTAAAAACATTCAGTCTACTTATTTACATAATTGCTGCAGTGCATTCTGGTAAAAATTGTGACTCAAGATACTTATAACTGGTGGCATAAATGCATGTTTAGTTAAATTAAGAAGGAAAACAACAGAAAAAAAAAAAAGCCTTTCAATGCAAAATAAAATATAATAATTAACGCAGAGAAGAGGAAAGAAAAATGGCAATTTGGGCAGAAAAAAAAGCTTTCCATAAGAAGTGAATGCTAAGACATCGTAACAGTCGGAGTAAATGTTGAGTAAGATGCTCTGGGTAAAACAAATAGTGTTGCAGTGTTGCAATGATTAAAATATTGTCTATGTTTAACTGTAATTGGCAGCAGAAGTGGTTGTTTTTTTTTTTTCCTAGAGATGAGAATAATGGAAGTTTGAAAAAAAGTGATGCAGTCTGGGAAAATGAATGATTATTGCAGCTTTTCTGTCATTGATTTATCTGTTAAGTGTATATCCTCCTACATGGTTGAGCTCTGTTCCAGATGTGTGTATGTAGCAGCTACAGACTTCTGGGCTCTTAGAAGAGATGAATTGAATGCACTAACACTGCCTGCCAGCTGAGAGGAATTAGGTAAAACAATGGCTCCTATCCTGCTACACAATAGGCTTTATTAGAGACTTGTCATTCCCTATTCTCACATATACAGATGAACTGTAAACCAAGGGGGAGAAATGAATCCATAAATTGGCCTAACATAGGCCATAGAGTTTCTTATTCCATCTTTCAACCTGTCTTCACAGGAGATGTGCTTCAGCCCTACGATCATCCTTGTCATCCTCTCTGGACCCACTCCACCAGCTTCACATCTTTCACATCTGTGTTGAGGGTCTTAGGCCTGGATGCAGTACTCCAGCTGAGGTCTCATAAGGGCAGAATCAAGGGGGACAATCCCCTCCCTCTCCCTGCTGACCACCCCTTCTTCTGATGCAGCCCAGGATGCAGTTGGCCTTCAAAGCTGTAAGCGCACATTGCTGACTCATGTGAAGTTTTTCATCTACCAGGACCTATGAGTCCTTCTCAGCAAGGCTATTCTCAAGGGTTTCTTCTTACACAGTCTGTATACATATCTGGGAAAAGTTCTAAGTATTTTTTCAGAGGTACACTTAAACATACAGATGTTGCAGAGTGTAATACAGCGTGAAGAAAAAGAGAGATGAAGTTGAAACCTTCATGGTTCATGGGTAAGAGCATCCTTTGCTGGGCACAAAGAAACCTGAAATAACTTCATAGATACAGAATCATAGAATGTCTTAGGTTGGAAGGCACATTATAAAAGTCATCAAGTTCCAATCCCCTCCTGTGGGCAGGGTTGCCACCCACTAGATCAGAGTACCCAGGGCACATCCAACTAGACCATGAATGCCTCCAGGAATGTACATCCACAACTTCTCTGGGCAACCAGTTCCAGTGTGTTACCACCCTCTGAGTGAAGCATTTTTTCCTAACTGCTAACCTAAATTTGTCCTCTTTTAGTTTAAAACCCTTCCTCCACTATTAGACTATGTCTAATTTGTCTATTAGACCAATCACTCTCCTTCCTGCTTATAAGCTCCCTTCAAGTACTGGAAGACTGCAATGAGGTGTACCCAGAGCCTTTTCTTCTACAGGCTGAACAAACCCAACTCTTTCAGTCTTTCTTCCTAAGAGAGGTGCTCCACCCCTCTATCATCTTCATGGCCCTCCTTTGGACCTGCTCCAAAATCCAAAATCTCTTTTTTGTGCTGGAGGCCCTAGACTTGGATGTAGTACTCCAGACAGGACCTCATGAGGGCAGAATAGAGGGAAACAATCCCCTCCCTGCCCTGCTGGCCACCCTTCTTTTGATGCAGCCTGGGATAATGTTCGTCTTCTGGGCTGATAGTGTGCACTGCTGGCTCATGTGCAGACTTTTTTCCACCAGGACCCCCAGGTCCTTCTCTATAGGGGTCTTCTCAGTGAGTTCTTATTCCAGTCTTGTATACATCTCGGATTGCCCCAACTCAAGTGCAAAACATTGCACTTGGCCTTGTTGAATCTCATTATCTTCATGTGGGCCTGCTTTTCAAGCAATACAAAAATAATCCAGTCCAAGAATTAGCTCCACATAAGGCCACCCAAAAATCTGATTTTCACAAGCAGAAATGACTTACCTTTGCTTTTAAAGGACAGTAATGGTGAAGAAACATGTCACAGAGTATCTCATGTATGGGTAGCTAACTCTGAAATGACCTGTCTGGACATGGTCTGGATAGCCATAATGGGGCTAGAGATGTGCAGGAGGTTTTGCTCAGTCTGCAATTCAGCAGTCAAGACTGGTGTATCTGTTACCATTTGGGACAACCATAGTTGCAGATACTTGAAGCACAGAGGTAGTGGAGGAACTGTAAGAGACATAGAGCACTGATGTAAACTGTAGTTCTTAAAATAACATACCTAATTTCAAGCTCAAATTAAATCCATATGTATTCAACAGTGCTTTCAAGGTGCATTGGTTAGACTTTTGTTTAAACATGATCAAAATAGCACAGATGTTGACATTCAGGGATGCACTTCACCCTTATGAGGTAAGAAAAAAAAGAATTTCTGTGCTTGCTTCCATCTCGCTAAGTTATTTCATTCACTCTTTCTAATAAGTTAGTAATGTGCATGCCAGATATAAACCTTGGATCTTGATGCCACATATAGACCTTGGATCTTGATACATCAAGCCAAATAATACAGACACTGTGAGGTATCAGTACACAGTCTACAAAGACCATGTTTACAGATTGTGTAGAGACAACACCATGAAACAAAACAAACCACCAATGGTTCTGTTGATTTTAGTACTACAATTTGTTTCATAAATAAGCAAAAAAGGTGGCATTTCAAAAATAATATTTAAACATTCAAAAATCACATCTGTGGAAGAAAGTGGATGATGACAGCTGTGTAATCAGTGTAATCTGAACTTGCTGTTCTTCACGGATAACTGCAACGCTACTGATCTGCTGTGAGAAGAAAGAAAAATGCTGCTTTTCAGGAACTCTAGTTACTCTTTGCCTGCCCCAATTCTAGAGTTGAAAATTATTTACTTTCTGATTTGTTTATTTTTAAACCACAACTGGGTTTCAGTGCTTAACAGAGGCACTAAAATCACGCCTAGAACATCATGGATCAAAGCTGCCATCCCAGCATAGAAGCGTATTTACATAATCTCTCTGCAATTCTATTGACTTTCATACTACAGGAAAAGGAAAATGTTAATATACAGGTCGGGCGGGGAGGCTGTCATGTGGCGCAGTGACATTCCTGGACCAGCTGTATCCTCCTGGCTTTGTAGTGGACTTTATATTACGTGTGATTTGTTTGTCTCCTACAAGCCCAGCAGCCTTCAATGCTCTCCTTGCTCATGACAGGATCAAGAAAGCCTTCTGTATCCAAGTGTGTCAACTTGGTGCTTTTCCTCAACCCTGAGTTATTCTCTCTCATATTTTTTTTTAATATACTCGGAAAAAAAGAGTGTTTACAAAGAAACTGACAGAAGCCTGGGGGCTAGCAAGCAAGCCAGATGTTCTTGGGCTTTCTTTGTTTCACAGCCATTATTTTCTTGTGTGCCCAAACTGCTAATTCTAATTTTAATGTTGTATTTCTATCAGCAGACACATTGCTTCTGACAAAGGACTTGCAGTGCTCCCTTGAAGGAGATTTTATCAGTTGTTGTCTGGTATTGTCAGCTGCTGTCACCCCACTTTGTTCAATGGCACCTGGCAGACAACTCCATTTCTCAGTGAAAGCAAAACTTTTCACCGTATTCTTACCAAACTTAGGCAATTATCCTTATTCCTTTTAAACATGGGTGGCATCATTCCTTGTCAGTGTGAAGACTCCTGAATTTCAGTCCTGAATGTCTTTTGAGTGGTTCAGTGCTGTATAAAAATATCGGTGGAGTCTGTCATACGAAATTTTGTTAGAGGTGGGTAAAAGAAACCTCATTATATTTATTTCAGCTGGGAAAAGAAATACAATTATTTATCAAGAAAAAAATATTTTACATACAAGCAGTAGTGCTTTACAAGTACAGTAAAGTACAAGTACAGTAGTGCTTTACAAGTTTCACACAGTAGTAGTGATGTAGAGTCTCAAAACTGAAACTACCTCCTGAAACTATAATGTGTCTCCAAAGGTAATATCCATTTCACTTGTTCACCATTCAGTCTAACACTGGTATGAATGCTATGGTTAGACAAAGAAGAACATAATGTGGCAAATGTAGAAGTCAGCTAAAAGGTCAGCAACACAGCAACTCAGAGATTCTTATTTACCCCCTGTGAATTCTGTTTTACAGAGGGAGTTGCTAAGAGAACAGTATTTTTGAATGCTAGCATAAAAAAAAATAAAAATAAAAATAAGTAAATAAAGCTATTTCAGTTTCCTCCTTTCCCTGTCAAACAAGAAAGTACATTGTTAAAAATCTGCTACCTACAGAAACAGTTTTGGACAAGAATTTAAATGACACAAGGAAAGTTGGTTTTCTTTTTCTTATCTGAAGAGAGAGAGCTGGAGAAATCATGGAACCACGTCTGATTTTAAAAGGAACAGAGTTAAATACATAAAGTCACATCTGAATTTTGAGGTTGAATAAGAGTGGAATTTTTGCTGTTCTTGTTAAGCTTTCATTTCTCCTACATTGTTTTTCAGACATTGTGAGAGTACCCTGGAAAGGAGGCAAAATATATGAAGCAGGAAGCCATGAAGCAGGATATATAAAAGAAGATATATATACAAGAGAAGAGCTGCCACAGGTTGTTGAGGAGTTAGAGTGCGTGTAGAGAAGACCACTGGGTTGACTGGAGCCAAGCCTAAGAGCTAGATATTGCTTCTGAAGGGGTACACTGAGGTCAAAAAGAAGTGCCTATGAACTCTTTCTGATTCTAGTCTATCAGACCACTTTTTTTCTTCATTAGGTTGGAAGGGACCTCAAGGATCATCAAGTTCCAACTCTCCTAATACAGGCAGGGTCACAGGGTTGCCAGCCACAAAATCAAGTGCTAGATCAGATTGCTCAGGGCCCCATCCAACCTGGCCTTAAACATCTCAAGGGAAAGAGTATCCACAACCTCTCTGGGCAGCATGCCAGCACTCCCCTCAGCACTCTCAGTAAAACACTGACATGTAATCTAAATCTCCTTTCTTTTAGTTTAAAACCATTTCCCCTTGTCCTATCACTATCCACCCACGTAAAAAGTTGATTTTCCTTGTGTTTATAAACTGCCTTTAAATACTGGGAGGCTGCAATGAGGTATCCCCACAGCCTTCTCTTTTGCAGGCTGATCAAGCCCAGTTCCTTCAGCTTGTCTTCATAGGAGAGGTGCTCCAGAGCTCTGAACATATTTATGGCCCTCCTCTGGACCTGCTCCAACAGCTCCGCGTCTTTCCTGTGCTGGGGGCCCCAGACTTGGGCACAGTTCTCTAGATGGGGCCTGACAAGTGCAGAGTAGAGGGAACTCACCTCTCTGTCTCTGTTGGCCACTCCTCTTCTGATGGAACCCAGGACACCACTGACCTTCCAGGCTGCAAGTGTACACTGCTGTGCTATGTTAAGGTTTTCATCAATGTGGACCCCTAAGTCCTTCTCCCAGTTTGCATACAGATCTGGAATTAGCTCAATCCAAGTTCAAAACCTTGCACTTGTTGAACCTCGTTAGGTTCACAAGAGCCTATCTTTCAAGTCTATCAAGGTCTCTCTGGATGGCTTCCCTTCCTTCTGCTGTATCAACCGCACTGCTCAACTTGGTTTCACCAGCAAATTTGCTGGGGGTGCACACAATCTCATCATCAATGTCACTGATAAAGTCTTAAAGAGTACCATACCCAAGATGGATCCCTGGGGGATGCCACTCAGTAATGACCTCCACCTGGACATTGACCACAACCCTCTGGCTGCAAATTCCAGCCCATTCCTTCTCCACTGAACAGTCCAATCTTCAAAACTGTATTTCTACAACTTAGAGAGATCTGCTAGACTTAGCTTGACAAGTTGAGAATACTATTTTACATTGTAAAAATACCATCTTCATATAATAATTTTTTTCATTTCAAATCTTTCTGGTCTTCATAAAGCTGCTCCATACAGGAGGAAGATCAGGCTTAGATGACTGAGAGCCCTAATAGACTTGAAGAGCTGTCACAGAAGAGCAGATAGATGGAAAAGGTTGGACATAAATGGCAGAGTCCACATGAGGGCATCTGTTATGTAGAAAATAGACCACAGCTGCAAGAAGAAGAGGTAAAGAAGCCCAAATGGGTGCTGACCTCCTGTCAGTAGGTTGGAGGCTTTTCTGACTCCATTGTGACAGCCTGCCTCTGGAGCTCAGCCTGGTCTCACAAAATGTTTTCATACCTATTTTTGTAAGCAACAATGAAATCTGGTACAGTTTAGAGTGTGTAGATGGGATCCCCAAGTGGGAAATAAAAAATGTGCTTTATCAATCCACTTCTTAAAATTTATGATTAAATTTTTAAAACTTTGTGCTTCAAGAATACAGAATGCTCTTTAAACCATGCTTGGCCAATCCTCATATAGCTTCTCTGTAAATAAGAACCTGTCACATTCTATTTTTGGGACATAAGATCTTTTGATCCTGTGCAGATAAAGATTTTGTGATTCTCTTACTAGCCTTTGTTTATGGAGAATCTGGGACTGCTTCTCTTTGTGGTTACTGGAGACAGGACTTTATTGGCTGAAGTGATAAACCTAGCCTCCTTGTGTTTAGTGAGGTCAGCAGTGAGTACATAATATGTAAATACCTTTGGAAACTCTGGCACTAAAGAAAAAGGCTATATCATTAAATTTGTCATTGGCCAGATTCAGTTGCCCTTCAGAGATGAACCTCAACTATTAATTTTTGGGCACATGCTTGTAAATTTCCTACTATTACAAGGCACCTCAACAAGGATTTTTAGTTTGTTCTCCCACAGAGATCGTGCGTAGATCACTCCAAAAGTAATGCCACCTACTTATTTCCCTGGAAACTACAACGGATACAAAGAGCACAATAATACAATTTGATATAGCAAATTCTCAACTCAAAAACACAGTTTTTCAACATAGCCACTCAGTTGTGCCTCAGTAAGGTAATCCAGCAGACCATTATTTACAAGTCTTCTCCCCTAGTGGCTTATTCACATATGTATTATACTTCTACCTCCTGCACATATGATTAGACCATCATCTGGTATAAGTTAGCACTATGATTTCTTTATGTAGTATCTGATGAGCTGAGGCATGGACTGGAAAGCTGAAAGAACATTCTTCGACTGATTTCTCTGATCTTCTGAGTTCCTAACCATTTCAATTTATAACTAATGGATAAGATTCTACCAGATTTACTAGTTCTATCAATACAGTAATTAACAGTCTGCTCTTTTTCTTAACTATGACTTGTCCACGCCCAAGGCTCCCACTTATATATTTAAAAGCATCTGCAAACTATTTTACTTATGGTCCAAACAAAATATGCTGTTTTAAATACTATGACACTGGATTTCCACAAACGACACTCCATGTTCTTCTCTAGACATACCATTTTTGTCTTCACTGTGGAAACAAATCAGTCTGACGCAGAGAAGATAAAGTTGATCATTAACTAAATATTTATCTGTGTAGGGACACTCCTCTTAGGTATATGCAACTCAGGTATGCTTATTCAAGAGGCTAAAAATTAAAATTTGAAAAGGCCTGTCTGTGATATGCTTTTCTTCCAGAAAATTCTGATTTACAGATAAGCCAATGAAGTGATATTAATGTAAAAGGAATATCAGATTTATGGTCTCATTCCACATTTTTGAGATACTATTTCCCTTTCTGACATGAATGCAACTGGGAACATGTCAGGATGGATTCTGGATGTACTAGGAGTGCTGACAGCTGTATGAGTGTTAAGCCCATCAAGTATAATTTACTATTGACAAAGGCAGAATGATGGTTTAGCAGTCCCTGAGTGTATTCAATTTTGAGGAAGTACTTGCAAGATACACTAAACAGTATTAATCAGACTTTCTCAGAAAGTATCTTGATAAGTAGTGCTTAATGCTCATCGAAGTCACATATTTTGAATTATACTGTTTACAGCAAGTTGCTTTATACATAAAAAGCAATGTTTAAGTATCACATAAAATTTTATTCTCCAATAATCAAAGTTGTATGCTCTTAGTGGAGAGAAGAGTCACTCTAAGAGAACATAAGGCTTGGTATGTATCTGTGTGTGGGAGGAAGCCACAGAAATTTATTCAGGCTCCTAATGTAGTTCAGTGCATCAGTATGAGTTAAAACAGAAAGCAAAATTCAGTCTGGGAAGAGAATCTTAGCAGCTGTCTAAAGAAATAATAAAGAGGAATTCAAAGCATTTTGAAAAAGTGCTTCTGGAAGACAGCGGTACAGAGGTCACTTCCATGTTTGTTTGTTTGTTTGTCTGCTTTAGGCACATCTATTTATTTCCTCCTTTTTCTCAAGCACGTGTGCTTTTATTACAATAATCTCTTTCAAAGGCACACTCAGAAAAATGATAACACTGCCATATCCTGGCCAAATCCTCTGCTTTCGCCTTTTGCTCCTCCCCTAGTGGTTAAAACTACATTTCCCTTGACCCCAGAGAAAGTAAAGAATCTTATCGCAGAAAGCTTAGAATGCTGACTTTTGAAAGGACTGGGAAAAAAAAGAGTGTCAGGGCAGAACTGGGACCACTTAGAGATGAGGCAGGCAAGGTAGTCGATGTCATTAAGTGAATGGGTTTTATCTTGAATTTCTGATCATAGGTGTTCTTTCACTGATAGCGATAATTCATTTTAGAAGAATTAGAAGAGGCCTTTTCCAAATATTTGTGTGCTATAAAGTAATTATCAGGCTTTTCAGGCTCTGAAATAACTATTGTGCAAAAAAATCTCTTTTTAATTGTGGGAATTATTTCTTTTTTCCTATTACAACTTTTCTTATAGCTTCTGTCAGTAATACACTATTTTTAAGACAATTCTTTAATGCCTTATCTTTCTTTTAAAATTATTCAGATTTCTAATCTTAGTTTATTTATGAAAAAAAAAAAATTATTCTTCAAAGGCATATGATTTTACTTAAGTAAGCTAGGCAGTTCCAGTTCTAGAATTAGTGTTGCTTGCAAGTTCAAAAGAATTTTTTGTTGAACATTTCATCTGTGAATCTAATGATTTTAAATTGCTGATCTAATGATCTAATGATCTTAAATTGCAGCAGGTGAGCCTAGAGAAGCAGTGCTTGTGAAGATCGGACTGAGCATATGTCATGCACATCACGTTGGACTATTTGTTCTATCAACAACCAGTGCCCATAGCTTTATTTATATGAGAGTTCAAGCATTAGCAACACAAAATACAATATCTATTAAGGGATTACATTTTTAAATGTGGTTAGGCAGTGGAACAGACTCCCTGGGGATGTGGTCATAAGCTGAGCTGCCAGAAGTTCATGAAGCATCTGGACAGTGCTCTCAGACATATGGTCTTATTTTGGGTGATCCTGTGCGGAGCCAGTGTCTGGACTCAGTGATCCCTGTGGGTCCCTTCCTATGTGGGGCATACTATAATTCTATGCTTTGGCCCGATTTACTCCTTGCCTGTGGTGGTTTCCATTAGGTTAAAGTCCTGAAGCCATGGTCATAACAGCTTGCAGATGATTATTTGATTCGGTAATGGAAAATACAATCAAAGTGCTGCTAGATATGCCCTTATCTGTTCTGATTTCCTTTTTTGATATAAGTACCAGCAGTCTGCATTGAGGATGAAAATGATTCAGTTTGTATTTAAGTTCTCTCTGGTGCTATAAGTGTTAGATCTATAAGTCATGGCAATGGTTGTTTTTTTTTTACAGATCAGACCAAGCTAATGATCTGATTCCTGCCAAATTATTATGCAGAATTAAAGCTAGTTTTAATTATAGGTTATTGTAGACTGAGTATACATGATCTATCATAAAGCCTGCTGGGACAAAGTTACCTTTCTCTTGCCCAAAAAGCACCTTTTATTTTCTTTTTCTTTTTTTTTTAGTGTATCTGAAGTGAAAGTTGTTGATACTGAACATTTCAAATCTAGGGACCAGGCACTTTTAGTCTTGTATTGGGCATCTAATCCCATGCTTGTTAAAGATCTAATGAGGGCCCTAGAGAAAAACTGAAATTACAGCAATCTGTGGAACAGTTCCTGTTTGACTGGAAGAGATCTGTCTACAGTAATGCAAAGGCATTCACCCTGAAAAAAAGCCACTGTACCCGTATTTAAGAAAATTCCTCTTTTTACAGAGAAAAAAATATGTCATTGAAAAGGTATAAAATGCAGTAGATGGTTCAGTAGTAGACAAAGGTTGTATAAAATACTATTTAGCACAGTAACTATATGAGTGGGTGTTTATAAAAATTTGTTCCCACTTCCAGGTTAAATTTAGTGCCAGATTAAAAAGCTGTTATGACGAGTATTATAGCATCACACATTTAAAACAGACTGAAGCACTGGCAACCAAAAAAATTAGGTAGCTTGTACGCTAGCAATAGGTGTGATGGCTGCTTGCAGAGGATCCTGGTTTTGGTCACTCTCAAAAGTTACTAGCCTATGAAAAATGGTGAAAGCAAAATCATAAGAAAATCCAACAGGATAAATAGTGAGTAAAACAAAAGTTACAACATACAGGCTTGAAATTCAGAGATAGATTTAAGAATTAGGCATGAGAGAGCAATGGAATGAGTGATGAGATTGTTTTAATCATTCTATAATTTATCAAGTATTTCAGATAATGATCAAGGCTTATCTATGAGTGATTGCATGTTAACTATAAGGCACTTATAGGCTGTCCAGGGACAACTGCCTCACAAAGACAAGGGCCTTCCTTTTGCATGGTTGGGCTGATTAATAATATTCTGAGGCTGCATTATCCAAGATCAAGTGCTGGTAATATCCTCTCTCCTATTTATACCATTTACAATTTGATTAGTCACTTCTCTTTTTCTATGAGATATATCTAACATTCTGCTTTAGAATGAATACTCAGGGGTAGCTCTGAATCAGTGAATTGCCATTGTCTTCTTCTCTGATATGATGAAGTATGAAAGCCTGTTGAGTTAGGGGATGATTAGGGGATTAGTAAATATGGGCTGGCTTTAAGGAAAGCCAAGACAAAAGAATGTAGCAAGCAGGATGTGCAGTAGATAAGGGTTAACCATTGCATAGGAATGTGAGTAAAGAGAGGACAAGATAAGGGTTAACTATTGTATAGGAATGCAGGTAAGCAGGATGTGAGGCCAGATAGGAAAAGAACATCTTGAAACTATTGTAAACGAGAAGAAAACATCACACAAGGAACAGGTCGGGATCGGATAACTTTGGTTGAAGATGATGAGCCTTCATCCCATGACCACCAGAAGGAGACCCCCACTGCCCACAGCAGTGCAAGAGGGAGGGACTGTATGCTGATGTGTTCTCAGAAATGTAATGAATATGTATACGAATTCCAGGAAAAACACTGATTATGTATTAGTTCAGCCTATATCTGTACCAAGCTTTTGTCCTGTGGTGTGCAAGTTTGGAGGAGCTATCCCCCTTGCACCGAGCTTGGAGCCAAATGCTGAATAAAAACATACCTGCTTTACAACCTAACCCTGGGTTATAGAGTTTGATTCCGTAAATCACTGTAACCCTAAAAAGAAATTCAGATTCTGGTCTGACCTGAGGGGCCTGCAGAATGTCTTTACCAAGAAATTCAGAGAACTGTTACCTCAAATTTTTGCTCTTAGGAAATGTAGCTGCAAGGATAACCAACACAGTGCGTGCACAGTGCAACAGATGTTATTTGTGCTCTGTGAATCTGCGTTTGGGCAAATTTACCTGGACTCCAAGGTTGAAATTCTGAGAAGAAATATGAAGAATAACACAGAATATAATGGATGCATCCTGTGACTGTGTAATTCAGAAAGCTGCACTGTTCTGATTCAGACCCTTCCAAGTGGGATAAAAAGCCTTCTCATCCAGATACAGGTCAGAAACTGGAGGAGGTAGTCAGAAGAACTTCTGGCATTAAGGCAGCTTTGTCTGCGTTCATACTACAAGGTTCATCAGCTGAATGTACGTGAAATTCATGAAGTACAAACTCTGTCCCTAGGCCACCTCTCTGACTGAAACTGCCCCACAACTTTGACAGATTTTCTGTACAGAGTCCGCCATGCAGTAAGAGCAATGAGTAACACAGCTATATTCTCTTTAAGGAGACTGAAAACATCGTAGAAGGATGGTTGCAATAGCAGTATTAATTTCTGAACTGTGAGCAATGTCATTGGTGCTGGGGTTTTTGTACCTCTCCAGAAAATAAACAGCAGAGATTCCCAGTGTGGAGAATAGTGATGGGTACTTATCCCAACTGCCCCATCCAGGACAAAGTGCAGCTTAAAACCCCAGATTTTCACTGATGTAATAACACTGAATACCATGCACATTAAAATGGGAAGTCTCCTCATTCAGACAGCCTCTTCTCCTGGGAACAAAGAAAAGACTCCAGAGTGCTGTTCCTTTGGAAGCCTCACCTGCAGAAGTATCATCATCAGGTGCTTGAAGGTGTCCACAGGAGAAGACAGTATTGCTGCACCTGAGAGGATTTTCATTATCATGCATTCACATCTCGTGTTCATCACAAGTATTGCAATCCTTGAACTGACACAGATGTGTTCAGCTAAGAGAAGCCTTTGAGACAGACTGCCAGCAAGGACTATCGATTCCTTACTACCAGCAGCTCCTGCCTGATTCGCCCTTAGGTGTGTCTAGGCAAACTGCACTCTTCAGCCTTTGGATCTTCAGATCTGCTTCAGCCTGCATGGCTCTGAGCTGGTGAACTGCCAGATGTGACCTGGGGCTCAAGCATGTCCTCATTAAGGCAAACTGATGTACCGTATGCAACATCACTTATCCCTGCATCTTTTCAGGCACAGAATTTTAAAGAAAACTTCTTGTTCACACTTAATAACCACTGTCACAATGATTAAAAAGCACTACAGGGAAAAAATAGATATATTTCAGAAAATTGGCTTCCTTCTACTCTGGATTATGCCCACACAAATTACAGTACGAGACTGAGGGAAGATGATAGGTGTAGGGAAAAAAGGTGGATAGCAAAATTTAACACAGTCATACTGTGATCACCAGATGCAGGAACAACTCTAACTGTGGGCCCCTGTGTTGTTAGCAGCTGCTTTCTGATAGGCCTGCTCTGTGGTCTTTGTTTAACTCATCCTTGTCTCCCAACAGAAGTAATGGCTGCTACATAGGCAGTATTTCTGAACAGCAAAACACTCTGGTAAATTAATGTTGCCTTGAGTTCAGCAGTTGCAGCCTTGACAGATCTTTCTTATTATTTCTTCAGTCTTGAGCACGATGATAAACAGTAGAGTCAGAATTTACTAGACAAGTCATCAGTGATTCTCAAGGAAATTCCGACTCAGTCTTGGCTAGCAGTAAGCAGGGCAAACCAAATATATTTTAAAATGCACTCTCCTATCATATATTTTAATACAAGTTTGATCTAGTGGCTTTGCAAGTCTCTAAAAAATTTAGGTTTCCATCATTAATAATTTATGCTTAAACATCTATTTGTCTATCTTGGTGTGGTACTTCACCTTTTTTTTTCCCCCCTTCTTTTTCACAAGTGAAATCTGCCTGTCTGAATAAAATGGGTATTAGTAAATCATTGTTTGTCTGCCCTGAAGGAGAATACAACAGGATCAGACAATTCTGCATGGAAGAGAACTAAGTACTGATTTGAAAGTGAATGATACACAAAAGAAGGGTTTTTTTTCAAAAGCACTCTTGGAAATATTAATTAAGATGCACTCACTGTTAGTTCTCTCTGAATTCTGGTTTCCCACAGCTCTTATTCTTAACCTATAGACTTCTGATGAAGAAATAACTAGCTGCAAATATCTTTTTTTTTTTTTTTTTTTTTGCTAAGGGAGAACATTATACAAATTATACAAATGGTGTGTATGTTGTATGTTGTTCTCCTTTGTCAGTGGTCAGGATTTTAGTCAAGTATAGTCTCTATTTTGGATTTGCATAAACACTGAAATGGAGAGTCCAGCGTGCTTATGGAACTGTGTGGAAGAGGGCAGCTCCCTTATGCAAATGGATTTGATGCCAGAGGCCAAGTCAATGTTTTTATGACTCCAAGCATCTTTTCCTACCTAAAAATGAGATGGAAACTTTTCTTATCTTGTATACAGCTGGTACATTGTAAGCTACCAGATGCTCTTGCAATGCATTTAAATATGTGGTTTTGTTGGCATTTGATATATTGTGTGAGATTACCACTGTCACTATTTTTGCCTAACCTAAGCAGAGGCTGGATTGTGCCACATACATGTAAGGATCTTGGCCTTAATGTCCCCAGGGCTGTACCAGTGATGGCTCTCTTGTCAAGACAAGGGATCACTGCATTGCAAAGCTCAAATGCCTTTTAATCTTTTCCTGCAATCTAGTTCACAGCCAGTGGTGAATGTGCTTTTAAGAAGTAATGAAAGAAGAGATGTAATTCCAGCAGATGGAGTGCAATACTCAAGCCATTATACCAAATCACAGTGAACATGGTATCCAATTCAGACTATTTGCATTCAAAAAAGACCTGTTAAAATCAGAAAAGTTGCAGAAAATGATGATTAGGCTAATCAGAAATCTGAGAATAAAATTGCATAAGGTTAAGGAAATAATTATTTAATAAATTAAATGAAGTCATTGAGACTCAGGATTCCCCAGAATTCTTTCTGATTCAATCCTAATAATTTCCGATTCTTTTAACTCCTACTTCCATATTCCAATCTAGTTTCCTGTCTATGTACATATCTGATATGGTCAGACTGGTCTGCCAGTTCCCCGAAAACTTAAAAACTGCTGTTATATAAGTTGTAATGGATCAATGTCTGAAAAGACATCAGAGAAAGAGATCCAGGAGATCTTGAAAAAAAGGAGTGGGTATGTGGAGAAAAGAAGTACATGGGTGTTATCGACAGCAAAAGCTGCAAGGTAGGGTCAAGACACCACTTGTGCAGCCCAAGTATGGATTGAAACTAACATTTATATGTTCTTTTTTCTTCACAGCCGGTAGCTCAAGGGACATGAGATGAAAAGTAGCTGAGGATATTATTTGGCAGTGGAAAGTAGCCAAGCTGGACTGAGACTTGAAGGCATTGGTTCATCAGCATGGATCCCAGCGAATATGGAATGGGAGAAATATAGTGACAGTGGACCCAAACCCATGGAAAAAATACAATTCTAACTTAGAATCATAGAATCATAGAATCACAAGGTTGGAAACGACCTAAAAGATCATCTAGTCCTCTTCTGAGCTCTGATGGGATTGCCTCTTTGTTGACAGTGTTGGATAAGAAGACTGCATGTCCACCAGATCTTTCAAATTTCTACTTTTCAAACACTTGGTGCAGAAATTGCATTTCAGTTACAATTGGCCTTCACAATTTCTCTGTTCCAACCCCCAGCTTTAATCAGTTCTGACAGGCAATCCTCCTATACATCTGCTACTCTCTATCCAGCACCCTTATAGTGAATCTACCTTAGGATGTTGGAAAGTTTTGTCAGTCAACTCAGAGTGGAGAATTATTTAAATATCTTATCTCTGCAAAAAAATGCTGTGTAAGTGGTGGACAGCACAGTCTATGAAGACCTACAGAAGACCTACAAGTTTTTTCCAATTCTGAAGTCTGTTTTCTTGGGCAAGCTAAGGTTAATTCCAGCCTATTGCAAAGAAATAATTCTGCCTTCAGACATTCGTTAAGATCTTAGAAGATGCAGCAAAATTGGGTACCAGATATTCATTTGAAGGCATTATTATTGGTCCTTATAAGGCAACCCAAGTGAAAGGCTGAGGAGTGAAAAGTGAATATATGAGATTTACCACAAAAGCTGTAGCTTAATGTCTTGGAATTTGTTAATCTCGGTATGCCTAAATCTTTAATAAATATTTGGGCAGTGAGTTCCACAGTCTGATGACACTGTAAATGAAAAAGTACTCCCTTTCTATAATTCTGCTGTTTGCTGCATTTAAGTAACATAAAATTCTATCTTGTGTTGCAAAGAGAGCAACTCAAAACTGAACCTTCTTTCCCTTACCGTTCATTATTTCCTTTACTTTGCTTTCCTCAAGTGCTCTCCTTCCTTCCATTGTTCCTAAAGAAAACATCCATTTTTCATCCTGGAAGACAGGTTGCAGCCTCTGGTAATTGGTGATAAGATCCAAATGCCAATAAGGGAAAGCGTTAAAGCTGTAAGTGGTCTCCATAGAATGGGCTGATGCAAGTCAATTTCTCTCTGCTTTGTTTGGGTAATGAGACACCAGCGAAGATGCTGCTCAATTTTTCCAAAAGGAAAGAAAAAGAAAATGTATAAAAAGAAACAGATCATTTGCGAGAGAGAGAAGCCTGAATCAGCCTCTGTGGCAATCTTAATGGCACTTGCTAGTTTGGTCCTTTGTCTGTGTAGGACTGGCATGCAGTGTAAGTTAAAAATATTCAGATGCTGAGTGGTAACCACCTTTCAGGACTGATATGAGGTTGACTCAGAAACACTTATCCCCAGGGGCTTGGTACATTTCCGTAATGCTGGCTGATGGCAACACTGCTCCCACTGATAAATTCTCAAAATTCTCTCTTGAGCCAATACAGCTTTTTTTCCCGCTACGACTGATATTTTTTTCATGCACAAACCTCAGTAATTTTACTTAATAGGTAAGTTGCATTCATCCCCTCTAGTGCTAATTCTCTGTGAAGGAAAAGCAATGCATAGTTTAGTTTAGTATCTTTGTCTTCCTAAAATTCATTAAGTACAGAGTGCCTGTCAAGTATTTGCCTTAACATACATCAATGACTACATTTACTAATTGAAATGATAGCTGTTTTTCCACTGAGATAACAATCAATGAAATTAGTATGAAATTAGCACAAAATCTCCTAAAAATATATTGATAACATGAAAACCTCCAAATCTCTATCTCTGAAGCAGAATTCAGGTTAATTTTTGGCTTGATGTTCAGGAGTTTGGGATACAATGTGGTCAAATCATAAAATCATAGAATCATAGACTAGCTCAGGTTGGAAGGGACCTTAAAGATCATCAAGTCCAGCCACAACCTAACTCTAACAACTCTCCACTAAATTGTGTCCCTGAGCACCAGATCCAAATGGTTTTTAAACACATCCAGGGACGCTGTGGCTTTCTGCAACATTCTCTGAGGTAAGATATTGTGCAAGTCCTACCTAATTCTCTCCATTAGAGTGATTGACTTGATTTGCAGCAGCTGTTTCAGGTTTGTACCGAATTCAACTCTAGGAATAGAAACTGTCTTAGCATTGCTAACTACCACACAGCAAGACTCTGCTGTAGTGTGTTTTCAGATTGCCAAGTAGAGAAATGTTTCCTGAAACATGGAAACATGAAATAAGTTAGACCTATGTAATCTATATCAAGTTTTAAGTAATAAATAGAATGAAGTCAGATGACATTTTTGTATCTGTGGCCTTACTGCACTCCTGTGTTTGGCATTGTGGAAGCATCAGGGCAGGGTGTACAAAGGCCCAGAAGCCATTTCAGCTTCCAAAAAGCAATGGGAAAAGGTGCATCCAAAAGGCAAAACTACAGAACAAACAATCAGGCCTGCAACCTGAAACCATCTCTCAGGTCCACAATTGACTCTCCATCTTCATATTTGGCTGAACTATTTGCTGTGTGCACGCAGTATCATCATGTCTTCTGTGATGTTTTAATCTGAGTGCTTTGTGTGGAAGCTTTGGCCTTTTCATGTCTTTTATTTCATTTAGAACAATTATTTGGGATAAAATTCCTCATACCAGCTTTTCATTTCTTCCACCAAGCTGAACTTATTTCAAAATCTTGGATTGGTCAAGAGGTTCAATTCCCTTCATTTGACTATACAGAGGTATCAGAAATATCTTCATATGTTTTTAAGTACAAAAAGCTTTCACAAACTGACAAAATTGCAGTAACAGAAATTAACCTTAATTAATCTTAATTATATGTTTACACAGAGCAGAGCAGAGCAAAGCAAAGCAGAGTAAGATATTCATAGTAGCAGGATTATCTACTCCAGCTGCCTGACCACTCCTGGGCTAATCAAAAGGTAAAGTACATTAATGAGGGCATTAACCAAATGCCTCTTGAACACTGACAGCTATGGGGCACCAACCACCTCTCTAGAAAGCCTGTGCCAGTGTTTCACTGCCTTCACAGTAAAGACATTTTTTCAGCTGTCCATTCTGAACCTCTCCTGATGCAGTTTTGTGCCATTCCCTTACATCCTGCCACTGGTGACCGGGGAGCATAGACCAGCACCTCCATTCCCACTTTCCCTCTTCAGGAAGTTTTAGAGAGCAATGAGACTGTCTCTTGGTCTTCTTTTCTCAAAACAAGACAACTATAGTTTTCTCAGCCTCTCCTCACACCCTCCAGCCCTTCTACCAGCTTCACTATCCTTCTCTGGATGTATTCAAGTATCCTAATGTACATTTCATGTTATGGAGCCCAGAACAGCATGCCATATTCAAAGTAAGACCACACCAATGCTAAATACAGCAGGAGAATTACTGCTTTTATAGACGTGTTATGCTATGATTAGTGTACACCGAAATGCAATTTGCCCTCCTGGATTCCAGGGCGTGTTACTGGCTTCTGCTGAGCCTGCTGCTGACCAGCATCTCCTTTCTGCAGAGCTGCTCCCCTACCACCCAGTCTGTACTTGTGTCTTGCACTGCTCCAGGTGCATTTTCCTTTGTTGAACTTCACAGCATTGCTGATTTTCCAGGCCTCCAGTGTATCTAGATCCCTTTGCAAGGCGTCTCATCCCTTGAGAGAGTCAACAGCACCTCCTACTTTAGTATAAACAAACTTACATTCAACACCTACATCTTTAAATCCTGGTCCTTAAATTGAACCCTGGAGAACCCTGCTAGTGACCAGCTATCTGCCAGATGTTGCTGAATTCAGTACAGTGCTTTGAGTGTGCCATGGAGACAGTTCAGCACACAGCGTAAGATGAAGATGTTCATCTCAAAATTTGACAGTTTTTTCCAGGATATTATGAGTTACAATATCAAAGGCCTTATGAAAATCTAGCAGCTTCTATCCATCCTCTGAGCAATTGTAAAATCTCTTATGCATTTTCTCCTTGCAATTCAGCTTTATCATTTCAACATTTTATAGTTTGATCTCTCCACTACAAAAAGATATATTTTTCTTCTCACTTGCTTTGCCTTCATCACATTTCTTCATTCAAATGCTTTTTTGTCTGCTTTTTCAAGCAGACTGGAAGACAAATAAAGTCTCATGATGACTGAAAGGGAATATACCCCCAGTGTTGAGCATTATTGCTCTTTTGTGCCCATCTCCCTTCATTTTGTTTTCACTGCGGTAGAAATGAGAATGTCTACTACAACCATATTTCTAAGGTTCACTCAAGACTAAGTTTGCTTGGATTACACCAGCTCACTTCTTAAAAGCTTTATTTCTGCTGTAGATTTCAGACCATTATTTTGCTAGTCTGTGTAGGAGATGAGTCGTGAACACATGGCCAATTTCAGAAAATCCACCATAAGACTTTGAGGGTTTTTTTAGCCTTTAGGTACGAAGTTCTTTTGCATGTAACAGTGGAGAACAACTCTCATGGTGAGCTGCCACATCCATTAGCTTTCTGTGGAAGGTGTTCTGGAGCTCTTAATTTAGATACAATGCAGTTTACATTGCACTGTACAGTGCCTTGCAGATAATATTATCAGATAAGCATAGTTTCCATGATCTCTCTGATCACAAAATTGAGTACTTTGAAGATAGTTATATTAGTTTGTATTTCTTCTCAATTTTGAATAAAGGAGGCACAATAAGAAAGGAATCTACAATTGGCTTCCTATCTAACACAAACCACTGAGAGTATATTGTGTACCAAAGAAAAAAACAAACAAGAAAAAAAAAAAAACATAAAAAAACATAAAAAAACACAAAACACCGGGATCTGTACACAGCAGATGAAAATTTACAATGTTACACTTAAACCCTAGTGCTAAAGGCATTGTGTATGCAGATGTAGTCCATGCACTCATCAGAATGTTTTCGTTTTATTTTCTAGTAATTCCGCTTATTTGTCTGTGACACGGAAAAACTGGTAGCAAATGAGAAATCCACAGAGAATTTACAACATCAGTATGAAACTCACAGCGAATCATTTGGAAAAATATCTATTAAGAACCTTCTCTCTTGCACTTTTTTTCTGCTTAAATATTCTTCTTCTGTTTAATTCCATTATGGATGCTTTCCAAATTCAAGAGAATGGCTGTAGGACTTTTTTGACAATCTGCTTAGAGACAGTAAAGACAGAAAGGCTAAGTAGTAATAATATGTAATAGATTATAATAAGTGTAAGCATGATAAACCATAGGCAGTACAGCTTTGGCCATCACAGATGAGGACTTCAGACAAAAGAGGAGCCTTGTCTAGTCCTACTCCCTGCGTCTAAGCATCATAGCTACCAGGCTTTTCCTTTGGGAATCAATAACCTCATATATTCTTTTCTATCATTCTCTAGTCCTTTTCTGGTTAGCTGTCATCACAGTCCTGCAGTCAGAGGAGATCTGAGATGCAAAATTCAGTGTCTTCACACCATGACCATGACAACAATTTCCTGAATACGGTTGTGGCATCAGGTTACTCCTCTAGCTTCCACTTTCCAGTTCAATGCACACAGGCTCTTTCCTTCACAAAAAAGCCTGTAAAGGCTTTTCCCTAAAGCTGCTCTCATTGTGTTTACCGTCCCCTTTCTGCCCTCTGAAATGCTACAAATGCACTTAAATACCTCTTACACTGCACCTGCAGGAAATTATATCTCTGCCACCACCAAAGACACATAGCATCTGATCAATGATGGCATAAGAGAAACTGCAAAGGCTCATTCACCCATGATTTTTCAGCTTTTTGTTCACAAAGTGCTGAATTGACTCTAGGAAATCAGAATGATCTTCATGGTAGAAAGACAACCCATCAGAAATGCACTTTCCTTCTTTTAGTACTGGACTTCACTTGGAGTCAGTCTAGAATTTCCTAACCTGTTTGATTACGATTCAAACGGAGGGAGAAATCCAGACATATCACAGATCCTTACAGAGCTTCAGCTTGCACTCTTGGTGAACAGACTTTGCCAGTAGAGCTATATGGGCATGTGGGACACTGTGCACAATTCTGTTACACCTCTGTGCCGACCATATACATTCCTCTTCTCTTTTACTGCTCTGTTTTGCCTTTGCTGGAAGGGAAATTACTTTTTTTGATTGAAGCCATCTTACTCCTGATTATTTCTATTTTAATACATGCACCTTTCACAACAGAACAATAAACCCAGTAGTTTGGATGTATTCCAACAAATCTCAATTCTCAATGGCTTCAAATGAATGCCACAGCCTTCTAAGATGTTTGCCCCCTGTACATTCTGACAGCTATCTATTACGCACACACACCAAAAGCAGCTGCAGTTTGCATGAAGCCAATCCATTGCTGACTAATGAAAAAGAGCATCAAGAGGAGAAACTATATTCAGACTTCTGGTATTCATGTCATCACTGATGCTGCTGTAAAGTGTTGTTAGCAGCTATATAGATTTGCTTGCACAAAAGCAGATGCTTTGGTATCTTTCCTCCTTGCATGAGTATGGAGGGCTCTTTATTCTCTTTCTGGTGTGATCAAGGGCTCTGAATGGGTCTGTGTAGAGCTGTTATAAGGCACTAAGAGAGTTATTAGGCTGATAGCCGAGACTAGCTGGCAGACACGGAACAAAAACCCCTCTCTATATCGGGTAGTCAGCTGCCAGTCTTCAAGGGGCTTTCATGGTGTTCTTTCAACTACATGGAAATTATCTGTTCTGCAAAATGGACTGTTCTCCTGAAGGATTAGGCAGCTTATCATTACCACATAATTTCCTCAAAGAAGAGCTGGCTCCCAGCTCTTTTTCGCACCATTAATGAGTTACTTGAGCCAAAAAGCACAGCTTGTAATTATGATTACACTAAAAACTCTTTGTGAATATTCCTCTGATCTCTGCTAATAACAAAATAGGCAGACTTTGACCTGTGAGGATGTCTTGAACCCTTCTCTTGTAAACCTTCCACAGCCACCCTTCAGACAGATTTATGTGGCACGCTGTTCAGTGAAGTCTCAGGTGTGCCATCGTGTCTTCTTAATTTCCACACAAAGTGCACCAAGATGCTGACCAGTGCCAAAGGCTGAGCTGCCCCAATTGCTCATACCTCAATCTGCATCCATTTACTGTGGTGAGGTGAGAACTGGATCTGCTTCAGCTGTCAGAGTTTAACTAAGAAATACACACATCTGCATGAGCCATATGAGGACAATCCCGGGCGAATACTGTTGAAATCATATAGCAGAACTTGTTAATGCTTGTGAATTAATTATAATTGATTTATACTATTTTTTCCAGGAACATATTTGTGCAGCCAAATTTAGTTGTCAAGAAGACTTGCACCAAGTACTTTCTCAGGCTGCAGGTCTGATGTCTCTCAAACCTGGCATTTTTAAATCTCCATATTTTTTAATATTGTGTTATTCAGCACCATAAATGCCATGCAGATCATTTACGTCATTTCTTCTGAGAGATCTATTTGGATAGCAAATTCCTCTTTTTTTTTTTTTTTTTTTTTAATTTAATGAAAGCCTAGTTATACTCTAACATGTATTTTGAAAGAAAAACCTGGAAGGCAGTTTTAGATAATCAATTTCACGTGAACCCTTCAGTGAAAACTGAAGTATAGAAGTATGAAAGTGAGAACCATAAATGATCTTAAAAGCAAACCACAGCAATATTTAAACCACAGAATTACAGAAACAAATTTCTTTTTTGCTTTTGAGCAACTTGAAACATCACTTGAAACAGACGAATCTTCTGGAGCTGATGAAATTCAATCCCAGCTGAATTTCAGGTACTGCTGGTCGAACCTGTGCAGAATCCCTAAACCCTTGTGAGAGTCTTGATCATAACAACCTAAAAGAAACAACTTTGATGTCATGGTTGTTATTCTATCCCATTCATACCCATAACCAGTTGCTGCAGCTTTGATCTGGTAGCCATTTCTGTGACTGGCGGGCTATTTTAAGCTTTCGTCATCTATTTAACCAGAGATGGAGTGCATAATAATTCTGTTCTTTCCTTCTTCATCAAAGCACAAGAATCCAAACAGGTGCAGTTTTGCTGGCATCAGGCTGCAATGAGCTCTTTTTTTTTTTTTTTTTTTTTTTTTTTTAACTAAGCTTCTGATTTTGAAAGGACAGATCATGGAAAATTAGTACAAATGAATGACTATTCCATCGCATGCATGAAAAAATCCTTCCATATTTAGGTACTCTTCAATTGCTGAAAGATCAAAATAGAGTGGCAATGAGAAGTGGTCGTGGCAATCAATTGAATCAAAGCTACATGAACAAGCATTTGAGAAATCAGATGCATCTGAAGGAGAACACCAGAGATCCTTTGCTGTTTAAAACAAGAACAAAACCCTTGAAGTACATCCTGCCCGATACACATTGATGTATGTGTTACTGAAAAGAACTGAAAAGTTCTGTTTCTAAACCATGTTGCTGTTTCACGGAATTACAGAATCTTAGGGATTTAAACAGAACTCTGGAGAAGTCAGTTCCCCCTGCTGCCCTAGAGATAAGCTGCTCAGGAATGTGTCCAGGTGGGTTTTGAATATACAAACCACAACCCCTCTGGACTGCCTGTTGCAGTGCTCTGTCGCTCTTATAGTAAAGAAGCTTTCTCTCATGTTCACATGGAAACTCCTGTCTTCCAGTTTGTGCACACTGTCCCTTTTCTTACTGCCTGGCCCTATCCACTTACCCTTCAGATATTTGCAAGTGTTGAGACGATCCCCTCTCAGCCTTCTTTCCTCCAGGTTGAATATTCCCAGGACTCTAAGCCTTTCCTCGTAACAGAGGTGCACCAGGCACTTGATTATCTTTGTGGCTCTCCACTGGACTCTCTCCAGCAGATGCCTGTCTTTTACAAAATGAGGTGCCCAGAAACAGATTCAGTGCTCCAGGCATGGCCTCACAAAGGCAGACTGGAGGGGGATGATCACCTCCCTCAACCTCATGGCCATGATCTTTTAATGCACCCCTGGATACCACTGGTCTTCTTGGCTCATGGTCAGCCTGTTGTCCATCAGGTCACCCAGTTCTCCGAAGAGCTCCTTTCTGACAGGTCAGACTCTAAACTGTATTGATGTGTTGATGATTCCTCTGCAGCTGTAGGAGAGGCAGTGCCAAAAGCCTTGATGAAGTCAAGGTACACAACATCCACTGCTCTCCCCCCATCTACCCAGCTGATCGTGACATCACAGAAGGCTACCAAGTTGGTCTCCTGTCACCTTTGCCTGATTTCAAGCTCAGAAGAATGCACCAACCTTGAGCTTAGGGAAATTGTGCTTGAATGTCTACCAACTCTCTTGAGTCCACTTACCTTCCAGTGTTCTAATACATGGGATACACATCCAAGTAGGTCCTTAAAAAGGACAGTGTTGTCCAACAATTCTTATTGCTGTGTTTCTCCCACACAGGAATCTGAACTCCATTATCTCATGTTTGCTGTGGCCAAGGATGCCATCAACCTTCACATCCACAGCCAGTCTTTTTTTTTTTTTCTTTTTTTTTTGTACAAACAAGGTCCCATAGCACATCTCCTCATTAGCTCCTCCAGCACCAGCCACAGAAAGTTATCATCAATGGTCTGCAGGAATTGCCTTTTCTCTCTGAAGGATATTCACAGGACACAGACATGCTTTTAGCATTTTGGTTGCTTCCCTTCTGAATGCATTTACAGGAAAACTATTCCATTTTTGTCCCAGAAACTTGTTTGCTCCTGTCACTAGATGCAATTCCTCAACCTGAATCCCTATGTCACCAGTTTATCCCTCAAAACCCTTTTAAAGACCCAAACACTTCAAGATGATGCACTCCATTGTCGCACACTGCAATGCGTGCAGTGGTTAAATAAATATTTGTCTACATGGTGCAGCAGTACTAAACTCCTCCCACAGCAGGATAGTACTCTCATAACCATGAAGAGCTGTTTTATCAGTAGAAGAGGTAGACCTCTGACATTGTGATAGAAATTACCCAAAGAATATCCTGCACATCAGGTACTGAGAAATGCAGTGTTCTCAGTAACACCTGTGCTGTACCTGGAAATGATTTACCAACCAAAGGCTGATCTTGAGGCTGGAAACTGAAAGGAGTGGCAGAGGTGATGGCTTCTGTTACTCACTTGTGTTCTGTGTTTAGTCGTGCAGGTGGTGGCACTACTTTTATCCTCTTCATAAGGAACAATCCTCCATAATTTCCTCCTCTTTCTCCCTCCCCCTTAAGCACCAGGCAGTAAGAGAAGCATGACACCTCTCAATAAGATTTAAGCGCCTTCTGGCTAAGAAATGTTCTCATCCTGGTTTGGTTCAGTTTCATAGAAATCAACATATTAATCCTTAGCTTCGGCTCTTGGACAGAATCTGACATTTCTGTCTTTGGTGCAGAGCTGCACATGGAACTACTAAATTCTTTCATATTATTTTTATTTAAGCTGCTGTCAAAGCATGCTGTCATGCTTTGCAGCAAAGCTAAAAGGACATAAAGGATGTTTTAAAACTGCCTCTTATTTTTCTTCAAAGGCTGAGTTTTTGCAGCACTTCAATGAAATGGAGGTAACTTGCACATTATTAATTTAAATGCATGACCACTGTATGAGTGATGCTCTTCTTTCTGCTGTGTTGTGCATCTTAGCTGTATCTATTCATTTTGCCTTCTGTACCTGCTCATTATGTATAGTCATTTACACCGTCACAGCAAAGATGTACTACAAAGTGTCTAGATTGATATTTGGTGTAGTTAGGTGGCTACAAAAGATGGTATACTAAGCAAAAGTGGGACTTAATATGGTGCATCAGTACCGAAGTCCAGCATCAGATACACAGAGTGACAGACAGTGCTGGCTAGCATGGATGCAGTGAAAAGCATACTCTTAATGTTCTTGCCAGCATTTCACAATCATACTATACCTAGGGGAAATAATAAAGCCTGATGCTTGTCATATTACCCCAAATTGTTCTATTCTCTGTACTCATCAAGTCTGACTGAAATCGGATACTAGGTTAAAAGCCTTTGGGACACAGAAGAGAGGATGCTTAATCATAAGCAAACACAGTGAGAATATGTAAGTAGTTGTCTGCTCAGGAATGTTGGCTGGGAACATCTTGGTATAGCAGCGTAGGCTGCTCAAGCACAAAAACAATTTTAAAACTCAGGGCCTCACCAAGAACTTCTTGACTGATTGATTTGCTTGGCATTGAAATCTCTCACTGATCACTGAACCACAAAACAGAATATCTCCCAATCTCTTCATACATACAAGCTTCTGGAGGCAGATCTGTCCTAGGACAAATTTACTTACAGAAATACTTTCTATTCTCTGTTGTTTTTTTTTTTTCTTTTTTTCTTTTTTTCTTTCTTTTTTATTTTTCTTTTCTTTTCTATTCTTTCTTTTTTTTTTTTTTTTTTTTTTTTTCCCAAGAAAAGCCCTTTGATACATTATTTTTCTTTAACATTGCATGTCTGTTTGTTCTTCCTTGTTTTCCTGTTTTCCAGATAGACTGCAAAGAAAGCAGGCAATTTCAATATTTGTACCATTTTTACAATAATGCTGCTTCTCTTTTTGTAAGTGGTACTTATGGAGAATTGAGAAGTGCAGGATAAAATCCCAGTCACTAAAATTCAACTCTATAATTCTGCTTTCAACCATCAAAACTTTCATTTGAATCT
The DNA here is from genome assembly GCF_023343835.1 of Lagopus muta. Lineage (NCBI taxonomy): Eukaryota > Metazoa > Chordata > Aves > Galliformes > Phasianidae > Lagopus > Lagopus muta. Next base: position 68,589,325 of record NC_064472.1, read on the forward strand.
TTAAGATACCCAGAGATTATAAATTATGCTTACTAGAAGAAGAAGGAAAAGAAAGAGGAGAAAAATAATTTCAGAAATATCATCAGTCCAAATATAAACACTTCATCCTACTTTTAGGCAATGGAAGTGAAAGAAAAAAAAAAGCAGTAAAACAAATACACAGATGCAATTTTTAGAATGTCAACTCTTTGTAGAAATAAGAGATTAGTAGGAGGACCTGCTTGAATGGTCTTATAATGTTTTCTCTATTGATATCAAAAATACAGTTATTGCTCCTGGACACCAACCTGTGCGACCTGGTGTAGGGAACCTGCTTTGGCAGGGGGGTTGGACTCGATGATCTCTGGAGGTCCCTTCCAACCCCTACAATTCTGTGATTCTGTGATTCTGTGATGCTCAAATATTTTGAGAAATGAAGCTGCTAGATCAGTGATTTGGTATGTTTATAAAATACACTGTGTGCCACAGGAAAAAAAAAATGCTGTTTTCCATCTGGCTCTGTGAAATCATATTCCATGGAGACTTTCTCCAAACTTACTATACCTATTTCTGTCCAGAAAAAACTGGAATACAGGCCTGCTGTCACTTTCCATATCTGGTTTGAACAGATGCTGTAGGTACTTCCAGCCCCACCTCTGACTCTCAGAGAGCTGATGGTGCTGTTGTCTGGCAAAAGCACATCTCAGCTTGTCTCTGAGATGAGCAGAGGGCTCCATTTCAGTGTTTGCAAGTCTTCACTGAGTCACTCAAAGAGAAGTGGTTCCTCAACTTCATGCTTTCATATCCTGCTCTATGTGATCTAAGGGCATGCTTTCAAAGCTACACAGGTACCTCTAATTGAGTTGCAAGTACCTATTCACTAAAGTGCCATTTCCTTAGCTCAACTGAGATACATTCCTCCAAACCTTTTTTCACTGATTCTGTAAGATACTGCTTTTCTCTGTGCTAACATGATAGATCGGCATGTGAGCAATTGCCTGCTGATGTAAGAGAGCAGCAGGAAAGAAAACTCTGCTGTAAATCATACTAATGAATACACACAAATATTACAGATAGAGAGGACATGTTTTGATCAGGAAAACGATGCCTACTAAATAAGGGCATTTGTTTATGTTTACTTTGCAGCCAGGATACCATATAAATCATTTCATGCTGTAATTGCCTTCTTCAGGCAATCCTCTTCCTCCGTCCCTGTCTGTCCTCCAAAATGACATCAGTTTCTTCTCGTATTTCAGCTCCTTTTCTTGTGTCCAGACATCTGTGTGGTCAGATGATGAAATGAGGGCCCGCCCTGCTGACATATAAAAAATATGTCCTTCTATAGCACATCTACACATGTATCTACACTAAGATATAGCTGTGTTTTAACAGTATGGAAGGAACGGCCGCACATTAGAAAAGGTACTTCTATGATAAATTGACCAAAAAAATAAAAAGGAATTGTACGAAGTCTAAGCTGTTGTTCTAAATGTAATACGCTTTAGTGTCATTTAAAAAATATCGTGACTTTTTTTTTTTCAGAATTTTAGTACGAGCCAAGATAGCCTACATTTCAGCAGGGCTTGCTGACCTGAATAGAGACATGCAGCAGAACAATGAGCGTGAAAGAAAATCATTAGCCATTAGGCCATCCTCATTCCTTCCTGCGTTTTTAATCAGGTGTTCTGCCTGCATTTATTTGCCAATCAATGGATTTCAAATGATAAATTTCTGATGTAGATGGAGAGGGAAACGGAGTCTCTGAACATAGCTAGGGTTATCCAGCCTTCTACCAGGCAGCCTGTTTGCTATACAGCTGTGTGCTCATCTACTGAAGACTGAAAACAAATGGAAAATTACTGATTTAATTTGTAAAATTTCACCATTTCAAATAAAGTGATTCTGGTTTCATATAGGCATAAGAGATGCTACACAAAATGAGCCATCCCATTCTTCCCTTTGGTACCTTTGGTGGATGTGCCTCAGTGAATTCATTATAAAATCTTCATAACACCTGAAGAGGCAAACACATTTAACTGGAGACTGTACTGTGCTGGTCCCACCAGCAAGAGACTGCTGAATTTTGAACAGATCAAATTTTTGAAGAGATGCAGTTAAGAAACCAATTACGTGCAGTGAATGATAGCACAGGATTAACAACTTAAATGTAAACATGTGGATTTTTATGACTGGCAAAGTTCCTATTCTCTCTGTTTCAGAAAGTTGAACTTTGCTTTGGCATAATATGGGTACAAGTATTCATTATGATGTTTGATGGAATTCGAAAGCGTAAGCTGAAGGTCTTCCATTCTCACACAGCAACATTAATTGGATTCAACTGAAGGCTTCAGAATAGATAATATTAAACAATTTGACAAGTATTCCTTCTAGGGGATTTACTACTGCATTTGTCTTAATTATTGATGTAAAAACCCTACAGAAGTAGAATGCATCTTTTATTAAGACTAACTATAAGGAATATGGGAGTTCTTCAGCAGTTTCACATTAACTTCAGAAAGGAAATAATGAACTGGGGAAAAAAAAAAGAAAAATCTGCATTTCCTCTGTCATTAGAACTGATAATATATTTTCTGAATAATGCAAAGAGGTCTGTGTCTGTAATAAGAGATGGATGTGCATGGGTTGTAGATGATAAAGAAGCTGTACATAACCCAACACTAATGAAAAGCATAGGCATTAATGTCTGTAATAGCTCAGTGTATGCTGAAAACAGTCAACAGTCAACTGCACTTTCCTCTAATGTATTTGGGGAGATCATTTTAACACAAAGGAAAATCCAGTACCCAGGAAGTGAGAGAATTTTCCAGCACCACTGTCCACAGGATACCATTGTGCCTCCTGTATTTTGTGTGTTTGTCTCTTCCTCAAGAAACTTAGCAGTTACTTTAACACCTGGGTGTTGTCTGCATTACGACAGGCAGCATCCTGCAGTGCCAGCAGAAAATTAGACACTTAAGAAATCATCTGTTGGAAAGAATAGTTTAAGAGTGGCAAGGGGAAAAGCCCACACAAAGCAGCTTTGAGATGAGGAGGAACAGGGCTCATCCCTGACTGCTCCCGGGTTCTGGCCTGAAACATTGGCTTAGTTGGGATCAGTTCTGCACAGATAAGCACAGCTCCATAAAAACCTCAAGGGCAGAGCCACAGGAACAGACATACCCGATTTCTCTACTTTTTCAGCAATAAACTCTAAACAGAGGAAAAGAAGCCAAAGCAGCATAAGAATCCATTCAAGAAAACATGATGTCATGGATTATGCCTTGCAAAAGTCATGCTAACACACCTGTCACAAATGCAAAAGTACTTTCTCAGGTGACAAACAAAAGCCTCACATTAATAACTTCAAGAAATAATGCAGCAATTTTTGGCTTCTCTTAAAACCATCTGTGAGCAGCTATTTGGGCCAGTTCTGTTCCACTCCTTAGTGAAAGGGGTGCATGCTTTTCAAATGAATGCCTCAGTTGGTTTGTAGTTCTGCAGAAAAATCTTCTTATCAGTGCCTTTTGGGACTGCTTAAATTGCATTCTTGGATAAGATTAATTTCTTGCTAAATTGATACTAGTGAATGACTGCCATATGGTAATTTGGGTACCTGTTGCCATAACAATTAATGGTTTTGAGATAGTGAAGAAATGCAAAAAAAAAAAAAAAAAAAAAAAAAAAAAAAAAAAAAAAAAAGCAAAAAAGCAAAGTCAGTGCAAACCTACTGGATTTTCTAATTATGCACTTTCAGCTTTCCAAGGAGAAACTGCACATCATGTGCTACTGAAACCTAAGGCCAAAGCTCTCAAACCCAGATGCATAAGGTTAAGTCATTAAATCTGTATTTATTTTCCTACAGGAAAGGAGTTTCATCCTCACTCTCTCCTTCCAGCTTTGAGAGGTCACTTACAGCCATTCTCTTCAACTCAAACTGGACTCACAGCTCATGGTAATTAGCATGTCTCCATTAATGTAAGCTAGGCTGTGCTAAAAAAATACAGTGCTTAGAATAGATTATTAAATCTACTTTTAGTGCTACACTTGGCCAATCAAAATATATTGAAACCTTAAGAAAAATTGATGTTGTCTTTTTCCAAGTTCATGATATGCCTGTTTCAGCTACTGGAGCATCTTCTAGTCAGATGCATTTCCTCTTTCTGCAAATAGATTTTTATGGATAAACACAGGTGATTATATCAGTCCCCTCACTCTTGGGTACCTGTAGAAGTGTTTCCCCTGGTTATTTGTTGTATCTCCACGGTTATTCCCAGATCTGGTGTAAAAGTATTCCAGTTTGGTCTGGAAATGTGGAATTCACACCTGAACTTCATACGAGTCATGTAAAATGTAAACAACTCCAGGACAGTTTTATGTGTCAAAGGGCAGCTCTCAGTGCTGCTGATTTAACATAGCTACACCACTCTGAACTCTCCCCTCCTGATGCACAGCATGGTGTTAACCCAGGCTGCCTGAGCTGCTCTGGGACTACAGAAATAAGCACTACCGGAATGGATGTTCTCAAACTGACAAGCTACAAGGTAAAAACTGACTTTCTTCAATAGGACCAGAAAAAGCCTCTTTCACTGTCCAGACCTTGCTGCATTCAGACCACCTGAAATGGCAGAACCCGTGAGAACCAGTGCCCAGAGCCCTGCTTGTGGCTGAGCTGCTCATTTCCTGGGGTCTCTGGGTGGGAAAGAGCTTATGTTTTTGGATGATACCTCGATTGCTTTAGAGTCATAGGTGCACCCTAAGCTGCCCATTTCTGCCATGATCTGTCCATTTAGGACAGTAAGGACTCTACTAGGTATCAGGAAGTCAGTACAACCGTTTTTGTAACTCTGGCCTGCTGGGACCTGCGCAATTCACCTATGTGATACACAGTCCCTTTGCAGCAGTGCCTGCTGTTCTGCTGCTCTTCCCCATTGTTTCCATATTTAGGACAGCTCACGCAGCAGCCAACAGCCCTTTCATGCTTCCATCAGGAGCTGAAAGGCAAGAGAAGAGTGGGGAGCAAGCAGTTCTGCTTCCTTGTCACGTCATCTTTAGCAGAAGAGTGGGAAATCCTTTAACTCTGTGCCCAAGAGATCCTAAGCAAAAGGCTCAGGTGGCAAAATGTGTGTTTGGGGAAACTCCTGCAGGCCTATGGCTAAGACCAGACATAATCTAATGCAGAAACAAGTCAGTGGGAAGCATACTCTTTGTAATAACATTTTCCTTACTTTTGAGTCCTGTTAGAGGAGGGTGGGTATTAGCCTTTAAATAACAAAAGCTATGCATGTACAAGAAGTAATGAAACTGTAAATCTAACATAAGGGTGAAATGCAATGTTGTGTATAAGTAATACAGACAGCGTTCATTTACATCTGTAATAATTGCAGTATTGTAGCTGAACGGGATCCTTAAAGAACCTGAAATCCTTAAAGAAAGCAAAAAATGGAAAATGACCTTTCCTTTAATCTCTGTTTCACAGTTTTATCAGAGGCAGAAGTTGCTGTAAGGTCAGACACACTGCAAAGGATCTGAAGTAAGATCCCACTGAATATAATCAGAGGAATTAAAGTTGTTGGAAGCACAATATGCCTCTGTGGCTCTGATAGGTGTATTCCCAGGCTGAAAGTGAGATCATGTAGGCACAGTGACATAGAACAGCTACCCACCGTGCTCAATCACTGGAGGGTTTGCTCACCAGCACCTCTCTCTTCCCAAAGTGCTTCCTGCTGTGCCCCTAGCCTGCTGGCCAAGCTGACACTAGCTCTTCTGAGGTCCAGATTTTTCAAGAGCATTTATCCTAATGGCAGAACATACAGACACTGACAACACTGTGTAAAACATTATACTTCAGCACAAGCAGAGTGTCTGATTTATCTCCTTGCTTTCAGCCTATGGCAAGCCTGAGGTCAGGCAGAGTGACTGGACCCCAACAAGCAGCCTTCCTCCTTGCTTCTGTAACACTGTACTGGTGTGCCGTTACTTCCCATTTGGCTCTGGCATTTTTTTTTTTTTGAGGCTGAAAACATTGATACAGTGTGAAGTTCTCATCATCACACTTGTTATGGGAAAAAGAAGTGGCAACTTTCTGGTGGTGGTCAGCTCTTCCTAAGTGACAGATATATCATTTTGCATGAGGTCATCTTAAACCTGTTTAAGAACTAAGGAGTCTTGCATAAATGTGTTCCATACAGAGTACAATCTGAACAGACAGTTTTAGCTCATTAACTAGAGAGCTAAATTAAGGAGAGTAAGGTCTGTAAATTAAAACAGTAGCAGTCGTTCAGCAAGTGAAGTTCCCTGCTCATCTAGCATACAGAGGTTGGATGTTGTCCTGTTCAGCAGAATCTGGGAATTGAGCATTTTGTCTGGAGAGGACTCAGGAGACCACAGGCACCTCTCCTGTTGGTTCCCAGGGAAGGTTATGGAGCAGATCGTCTTGAGGGAGATCATGCGGCATGTGCAGGGTGACCGGGGGATCAGGCCTAGCCAGCATGGGTTCATGAAGGGCAGGTCCTGTTTGACCAACCTGATCTCCTTCTATGATCTAGTGACCCATCTGGTGGATGAGGGAAAGGCTGTTGATGTGGTCTACCTAGACTTCAGCAAAGCCTTTGACACTGTCTCCCACAGCATTCTCCTGCAGAAGCTGGCAGCCCGAGGCTTGGATGGGTACACTCTTGGCTGGGTAAGGAGCTGGCTGGAGGGCCGGGCACAGAGAGTGGTGGTGAATGGAGTCAAATCCAGCTGGCGACCAGTCGTGAGTGGTGTTCCCCAGGGGTCGGTGCTGGGGCCTGTCCTCTTCAATATCTTTATTGATGGCCTGGATGAGGGCATCGAGTGCACCCTCAGTAAATTCGCAGATGACACCAAATTGGCTGGAAGTGTGGATCTGCCTGGGGGTAGCGAGGCCCTACAGAGGGATCTGGACAGGCTGGAGAGCTGGGCTGGAGCCAATGGGATGAGTTTCAGCAAGGCCAAATGCCGGGTCCTGCACTTCGGCCACAACAACCCCAGGCGACGCTACAGGCTTGGGGCGGTGTGGCTGGAGGACTGCGTAGAGGAAATGGACCTGGGGGTATTGATTGATGCTCGGCTGAACATGAGCCGACAGTGTGCCCAGGTGGCCAAGAAGGCCAATGGCATCCTGGCTTGCATCAGAAACAGTGTTGCAAGCAGGAGCAGAGAGGTGATTGTTCCCCTATATTCAGCACTCGTGAGGCCGCACCTCGAGTACTGTGTCCAGTTTTGGGCCCCTCGCTGCAAGAAAGATATTGAGGCCCTGGAACGTGTTCAAAGAAGGGCAACGAAGCTGGTGAGGGGTCTGGAACACAGGCCATATGAGGAGAGGCTGAAGGAGCTGGGAATGTTCAGCCTGGAGAAGAGGAGGCTCAGGGGAGACCTTACTGCTCTCTATAACTTCCTGAAGGGAGGCTGTAGTGAGCTGGGGGTCGGCCTCTTCTCTCGTGTCATCAGTGATAGGACCAGGGGGAATGGCTTCAAGCTACGGCAGGGGAGATTCAGGCTGGACATGAGGAAGTATTACTTTTCAGAAAGGGTGGTCAGGCACTGGAATGGATGCCCAGGGAGGTGGTGGAATCACCGACCCTGGGGGTGTTCAAGGAAAGACTGGATGTTGTGTTGAGGGACATGGTTTAGTGGGAGCTATTGGGAATAGGTGAACGGTTGGACTGGGTGATCTTTTAGGTCTTTTCCAACCTCAGTGATTCTATGATTCTATGATTCTATGATTCCCATAGATCTGTAAACGCACCATTTGACACATCAGTGAGAAATCTGTGAGAAGAACTACTGCCTGTAGAGTTTTTCTATGTAATACAATATATTGTTATTATTTTGAAATACCTGGAATTTTTTGTGCAGGAGAACACTTTCCCTTCTCTTTTCTAGCCTGAATGGTGATAATAGCCTTTGTTAACCCTTATAGTAATTTTATGAGAAGAACTGAAAACCATCAGTATTTGCCAATGACCTGCCCTTCTGCACCACATTCTCAGACTTATCTGTATATGCGTCTTGCACTGGATAGTTGCCTTGTTTAGTTCTACCAGAGAATTATAGAGGTTTTCTGCAAGTAATGTCTTAGGCAAGACCTTCTGATACCCAGCTGATCTGGGAGAATGAGAGATCAGATCTTCAGTAGCCCAACTTCCAGATGTAGGCTTCTTGTCCCAGTCATCATCCTGGACTACAACTAAAAGCAATTCCATGCACCAATCACAATGCAAACATCCCAGTTCTTTTTAAAGGATACCAGCACTAGTGAACACTTTGTCCTTTCCTGTCTGTGTCCCAATTTAAAGAGAGCACATTGATAATTAAGATCCAGTGCATCAAGGTGATTTAAGAAATCAGTTTACCACACAGCAAACCACATAAGTGTACCTCCAGGACTAGGTTTCAAGTTATTTGCATCTGGTGATTACCCAGCTGTCTGTCAGTGCTTATTTGCAGTAAAAGGACTTGGATTATGCTAACAGATCTTGAAAAATATGTATTTTTAGCTAGAAGGATTATCATATAGTACTTTAAGTGAAGGATGTGGTACTGCTTTCCTGTATTGAATGGTTTACAAGGTAAATAATTTCCAGATATGTATCCTTTGTTTTAAGCTGAAGCCAGTGGGGTGCTTCTGCGCTCACGTTTGTTGAAATTAGAGCAAGAAAGGGGGAAAGAGACTATTTCATGGAGGCTTATTTCCAAAGGATTAAAAGTAAACCAACAAGCAATCTATGTCTTTATTTGCTGGCTATTTTGGTGTTCAGCAAAACCATGTGAAATCATCAGCCTCACTTGGAACCTGCCCAGATATTATGCCTGAAAGAAGCTACAAAGATTGTTCAGAGGAGAGGAGACAGACTTGGGAGATTCTGGACAGACTCCTTGGAAATATCCTTTTGGTGAATAAACTTTCTGGCCTGAGGTTATGCCTTGGTTTCACAATAGTGAAGAAATCATCCCAGCCAGGATCTGAATTTGGTACCAAAATATCAGTGGAGAAAAGATGTCAGCCATCTTCTGTGCAAGCACAGGCAGCTCAGTCCAGGTATGTTTTTAAAATCACAGAATCAAAGAAACATTACGTTTGGAAAAGACCTCTCACATCCTCCAATCCAACTCCAACCCATCCCCACCATGCCCACCACGTACCCATGTACCTCAATGCCACATCCACACATTTCTTGAACACCGCCAGGGATGGAGACTTCAGCACCTCCCTGGGCAGCTTGTTGCAAAGCCTGACCACTCTTTTGGAGAATAACTTTTTCCTAATATCCAACCTGAACCTGCCCTAGTGCAACTTGGGGCCATTCACCCTCATTGCTATTATGTGGGAGAAGAGACTGACTCCCATCTCACTAGAACCTCCTTTCAGGGAGTTGTAGAGAGCAGTAAGGTCTCCTGTGAGCCTCCTCTTCTCCAAACAACCCCTGTTCCCTCAGCCATTCCCTGTGAGATGTGCTCTAGACTCTTCTTTTGTTTGCCCTCTTTTGATATGCTCTGATTTCTCAATCCTATTCCTATAGTGGGGGGTCCAAAACTGAACACACTAGTTGAGGTTTGGCCTCACCAGAGCTGAGTACAGGGGAATCACCTTCCTGTTCTGGCTGGCAATACCATTTCTGATATGCCACATGTACGGAGAACCCATTTATCAACACCTCACCAAGGTGGATTCAACTCTTCAATACTGGGACTTCATTGGCATGAAAATCAACAAAGCTATAGCAGTTGCAGCTCCAACCCACAGCCTTTGTCTGAACATTTTCTTGGGATTTGACCTGTTAGATGTCTTCACATTGTGCTGCCAAGAAATCAGGTAACACCAGCATGGACTCTGGCTTCCCTCCAGATGCAGAATCCTAATTCTTTTTGCTTTTGGGGCTGCAGGATCAGGAGGAATCCACAGCACATGGTACAGGCTGATGGCGTTGTGAAGTCCTGCTGGGGCTCCTGCACTGTTGATCACTCCGTCATTGCAGGGCTAGGTACCAGAGGAAGAGGATTTAACACGTCTTTGGAGACTGTGCTCTTTTATCATGAACCTTCCTTTTAGCACATGAAACATACATCCTGGACTCATTAGATGCTGTTCAAGTACTCTTAATCCAATAACTGCATAGGATCATTAAGCCAAGGCACTCCAAATCTTTATGACCTTCTAATTTTGGAAAAGCTACTCAACATAGTCTCAGTGCATGAAAGTTTTCAAGCATGAGTATCTCCATCATTTTTAGCAATACGTGTGCATATGAGTTATATTTATGTCTTTCTGTGGCTTTTATTAAAACAAACCCAAAAAGCTTTCAGAAATAACTGAGAGGAGTCCATGAAGAATAGCGATCTTTAGATCACAGGGCAGGACCCTGTGGGTCAGGTGGCCATGAATTTTTATGGCCATGTCAGCCTCACAATCCCTAGTAAAATAGAAGTTTATTATAGATATGCTGACACCACCTTCACTCTAATGGCAGGCATATAATGCTATAATTTTCTTTGCTAGTTAATCTGCTGGTACAGTAACCTGCACTGCCCTGGAAAATTCTAAATCTCTTGGATAAAAGGGAGTGACTGAGGCAAGGGAGGGAGTGTTTTCTCTTGTGAATATAAAAAGAGCACTGTAAACTGAATTAATGTTGGGAGTGATTTCATGTGCTCTTTAGACCATGTTAAACCAATTGCTTTCATGAGCTGAGATATGTGGCTGTAGGATGCCTGATTCTGTGTCTCTGTAACTCCTGCATTTTATCATGTCGTTTCACTGCACAGGCAGGCGCAGATACAGCTCATTCACCTTCCCTCTGCTAATTTTTGTTCTCATCATGTATTTCTGGAATGTCAAGGTCACCCAAGTGGCTTGCCTCTCTTGGCACAAGCAGTGTGAGTTTCTGAGCTACACAGTGCCTTGTTCTTTCCTGTACATCTTTATCATGCACTCACAGTGCTTGTGATTGGAATGCAGCTTCCTCACCTCTCTGTGGCAGAGCTGCACCTCCATTTGCCAAGGTGCATCAGGGCTGTGCCTCCACAGCTGTCATGCTTCATTCTGCCTGGGAGCAGCACCTCTCTCTCCTATAAAACAAGCTCTGTTGCACACCCTTTCCACCACGGCTGTTGTGCACCAGGATGAGAGTTGGAGAGCTCAAAGAACAGCTGAGAATTTGGGGTCTGTGAGGGGTCAGATCTGCAACTCATTCCAAGTTTCTTTATTTTGGTTCTCTTGCTTCACAGTGAGTGACTGGGCTGTGCATTCCACTGTACCAAGTCAGAATGGGGACTGAAAAGCTGGGTTTGGGGACATCAGTGCCTCTGGAGTCCTTTGTCTAAGAGACAAAGGTGTATGGAGGCAGAACTGTGTTTGGTAAAGAACCATAGAATCACTGAGGTTGGAAAAGACCTCTACAATCACCAAGTCCAACCATTAACCCATCCTGACCATGTCCAACTAACCATTTCCCAAAATGCCACATCTCCATGCTTGTTGAACACCGGCAGGGATAGTGATCCCACCACTTCGCCAGACAGCCAGTGCCTGACTACTCTTTCTGAGAAGTAATTTCTTCTAACATCCAGAAATGACAGGACACTTTCACATCGTGTCTTTGTAGTTAACTCTGATGCGTGATTTGCTGGCTGGATGTGGCCTTATTTACATTCTGGGGAATCGTCCACGGGCATGAAACCGTATGGCTGGTTACTCTTTGCACCGTGTTGCATGCAAAATTAATTGAACACGTGAGGAGTTTCCCTTCATGCAGAAGAGTGATTCATTGCTGCAACACACCAGGGGAAACTGGTATAATGGACACCTGCTCATCTGTAAAGAGGTCACAAAGCTGAAAGATGCAGAAGGGTTTCAGCTGGCCTACAACCAGCCCTTATTAGTGAGGGATCTCAGAGGAAAGCAGCTAAACCTCAAAGAGGGTCTGCTGAATGCTTAATGTGCAGTAGCTAGAAGTCAGTCAAAGCAGTACCATCATCATGCTTTAGCAGAGAAGTTCAGAGTTTGAGTGTTTTTTGTGGTGTTTTTTTTCCTGCATTGTTCCACAAAGCATAAACCTATTCAGCTTCCTTCTTACTACATTATGGCGAAGCCCCAGGCTTTGCTGAGCAATATGTCAGTGAGGCTGAGCACAGCCATGTGAGTAGGAAGAATCTCAAGGCTTTTATGTACCTCCCTAAGGTAAATGTCTCCACACTGATTTCAAGTGAGGGAGCTAACTTTTCTCCATCTTCTTCCCAGCAATGATTCACTTTAAAATTAGAATTGTTCATGTTGCAGAGGGAAATCTGCATTACTCTCATGTACAGAAAAGTCTTGTTCCTCCCAACATAAATTGCTGCAATCTGGTGCAAACTGGCAGAGTCACCTGAATGAAATGTGCTCCCACAGTGTAAAGACAAGGCTGGAGAACATCACTAAATTATCCTTTCCAGTGAATTCCAGGGTTAATTACTCATTTAACAAGAGCAGCCCAAGACTCCAAACATTTTTAGCCCTCGTGAAAATGTTGCATAAGAACCTTGCTCCTAAAGACTCAGGAGGCAACTTACAGCTGAAGGATTTTACTGCTGATGAGAACAATCCATTCTCATCAAAATACATTAACCATGGAGCAAAGCAGAGGTCTTTGTGTAACTGGCCTTTGCTTTTTCTTAACAAGCTGGTAAGTCACCTCTGAGATCTGGTCGGTGCTTGTGAAGTTCTGGAGGCAAGAGAATGCACTACCATTTGTCATCATGAACACTCTAGGTCACTGGTCTGTCTCCCCCCTGTCTTTCACTTGGTTGAGGCAATCCCAGATATTTATATAAACTGGGAAAAGATCTCCTTGAGAGCAGCCCTGCAGAGAAGGACTTGGGGGTTCTGGTGGACGAGAAGCCGGACATAATGCAGCAGTGTGCGCTTGCAGTCCAGAAGGACAATTGTGTTCTGGGCTGCATTAAAAAAGGGGGGCCAGCAGGGAGAGGGAGGTGATCGTCCCCCTCTACTTGGTTCTTGTGAGGCCCCATCTGCAGTACTGCATCCAGGCCTGGGGCCCCCAGTACAGGAACGATGTGGAGCTCTTGGGGCGGGTCCAGAGGAGGGCACTGAGATGATCAGAGGGCTGGAGCACCTCTCCTATGAGGAAAGGTTGAGGGAACTGGGATTGTTTAGCTTGGAGAAGAGAAGGCTCTGCGAGGAGACCTCATTGTGGCCTTCCAATACCTGAAAGGAGCATATAAACCAAAGGGCGTACATCTGTTGACAAGAGTGGATAGTGATAGGACAAGGGGGAATGGTTTTAAACTGAGACAAGGGAGATTTAAGTTAGATATTAAGAAGAAGTTTTTTACTCAGACTGCGGTGAGGCACTGGAACAGGTTGCCCAAGGAGGTTGTGGATGCCCCATCCCTGGAGGCATTCAAGGCCAGGCTGGATGTGGCTCTGGGCAGCCTGGTCTGGTGGCTGGCGACCCTGCACATAGCAAGGGTTTGGAACTGCATGATCATTGTGCTCCTTTTCAACCAAGAAATTTCTATGATTCTATGATTCCCATGAGTATGACAAATAGGTTTGTGGCAGAAAGCACCTGGTGAGAGCACATTACACCTTGCAAAGCTCTGCTTGGCACCAGCACTCTCAGAAGAAGCTCTTTTTCTTTGCCACTAATAGAACAAGACAAGTCTACCCTTGGCATCTCCCCTTTCTTCAGTATTTTTGGATGTGAAACAAAGGATTTCTTTCAGAACAATAAGAAAGGTACTCTATTTTTCATCTCCTGTGACCTAGGCATTTATTATGCTCTGGATTATTGCTTATTTGTGTTGGGGTGAGGGATGAGGGTCTGGATTTTTAATTTCTTCATCTATTTTTGATCCATTAGAGGCTAAAAGGGGTCTGACTTGGGCATGTTTCCACTATCTCCAGTCTCACAGAGGGTGCCCTGCCTCCCAGAGGGACTTCCTATAGCCCTGAGGGAGCAAAGGCCATACATCTCCATTGTGCTGTTTAATGGCCATAAATCTCTGTCCATAGAAAGCACTATTTTCCTGCAAAAAAGCTGTTTTGCTTCCACACAGGCGTTCTATTCATAAACACTTTTTGCAGTATTGGGTGGGAAAGTGGATACAAACATGTCCATTCCTAGCTTTCTTTTGTCTGGACAGAAATGCAAGCTTCAGCAAGGCCATGCTCTTCTGTATGGGATTCAGAAGGAAAACCAAGGGGTAAATATCCCACAGGTATGGCAAGAACTGTAGATGCACTTGGCTGGTTAATGGCAGCAGCTTCTAGTGGATGTCACAGAAAAGTTAATTGTGAAATATGCTGCTGTGCATCCACAGCGGCTTATGAAGCAGTAGTGTTATGTACCTTCTAGGAGTAATCCCTAAAAGAGTATCATTATGCACTGCAGTCTGAACATTCATCCCTCAAAAACAGCTTTTGGGGCAAAGGAAGATGTTTGCAGGGAAATGCATGACATAAGAGAGCTTCACACAAAAGGTCCAACAGGTAAGCTAGCACTTAAAGGGAAAGGGGAGAAGGGAAATTCGGTGCATTCAAATTGTGTTGTGAACAAGCTTGGGGGTGGCTGAAACAAAAGCAGGAAGAAATGTTGCTTGCCTGACTGCAGCCTGAGATGTGCCCTGCTGCACACATGCGTCTAAGAGTAGCTGCTGGTGTGCCAAATTTGGCAAATTCTTCTGCTGCATCTAAAAGCCAAAAGAAGAAGGTGATTTTTATTTATTTGCCCCAAATGGATATCTGCTTAGAAATTATTCTTATGCGTTCCCTGTTTTAAATGTATTATCTGATTAAAAGCCAGTAACATCTGCTACCCCGCACTAAACTTCCTGTAACTAAAGATGCACAAGCCCTGGAGATTCAGCATTACGTGAAATAGATTCATTTAATATAATTGAACATAATTGTGCATGTAATGTCTTAACGTAACATTATTCAGCAGATGTGCAAATAATAGCTAGGTTATTTGCCATCAGCCAAACACAGGCAATACAATGGCATCATAACTATTGGCAATGCAAGTTCATTAGCCTGAGTGCCAGGTTCAATGCACTGAAACTGGGACATGGTGGTGGGCTGGGGACACTGGTGTGTGACCAAACACAAGAGGAAACACAAATGCCTGAGGCTGGCAGAGGGCATGTGACAAGCTTCCTCTCTATCTGCTGGTAAGAGACCCTGCACATCGCTTTCCAAGTAGGCAGTGAATCCTTCCAGTGTTCTAGAATAGGAACCCAGAAGAAGTTTGCTGCTAAAACAGGAACTATAAAATCAGAACTTGTTTGTCTGATGAATGTGGGTTGTCTGATGAAACCTACTTTAAAAAGAGACACAAAATTCCATTTTCATTTATCAGAATTCTGATCGCAGGTGTATTTCAGACATGCTTTAATTGTAAGGAAACTTCCTGTACTTAGGAATCTAAGAAAGCATAATTCTGATTTACAAGATAGGATTACTGTGAACCTAGGAAAATAAAGGGAGAAGAAAGAGAGGGCCAAAATTTAATGTATATATATATGGGGCCAAAATAAATGTATATATTAACTGTCCAAAGGAAAAAAAAAAGAAAAAAGAAAAAAAAAAAGAGGAAAAAGAAAAAAAAAAAAAGAGGGAAAAAAAAGGAAAGAAAATGATAACACCAGCATTTGACCTACTTCCTGTGGTCCTCTTTTGCCTAACGTAAAGGGGTTCCAGTCAGGTCCAGTGGTCAGATCTCCACGGCTGCTAAGCTTCCCATTTGTGGGAGCATTTAAGAGTGATATTTGGATATGGGATAAAAGAACAGTAAGGGGTAATCAATCAACAGTAAGTTGATTGTTGAGTGGGGTGACAAGAGTTCCTCATAGAGACTTCAACGAAGTTGGTCTGGCGAGTTCCTTGTGGATTCCTACAGCTATGGAGAGTGAGCCAGAAGGTAAGGACTACTGGGTGTTCATAGCTGCAACAGAATACCCTCTCCAAGGAAATGTTATCCTCAGCATGACTGCAGTATTCATTTGTACAGCAGGTACTTGTGAGCTGAAGCAACTCTCACTATGCCTTGAAACAAATTCAAGTCTGGGAAATGTCATTTCAGGCAGAGGTGCTGCAGAAGAGTATTTCTTCTCTTCATCTAGTTAAAGATGATAACTTTGACACTTCTGAGAGCTGCTTTTTCTGAGCTGTGATGTGTTCAGAAAGGTCTATCAAGTCAATATCAGTGAGTGCAATATGGGAATGTAGCAGCTGCATTACCAAATGCCTTCGCTTCCCTTCTTTCATGTGATTATTCTGCTAAGAATAATTTAAGTTTGAATTCAAAACCACTCAACTTTTTAAAGCAGGGAGTGATTTGAAGTTTATGTTAACAGTGGGTTTAAATACTGACTATGATGCAGCAGAGAATTTGTGTGTCTACATCAGATGCTACAGCAGGTTTGCATTTGGTTTTCAAATCAGATAATGCAGCTCAAGTCTAGAAGGATTTGTAGTGTTATCTAGTTTAATCTCATAATTATCATTGGCCATGAAATGCTGCCCAGAGGTTTTTAGCGTGGAGGAATCACGCTAAACTGTAGATGAGCATCATTTCTATCTCCTGAATCTTCTCTTGTTATTTTATTAGAGGAAAAGAAAACACTGAAGCCTGTGGATCAGTACATGGTTGGTGTCCTGGGCAGGAAAGGATGACCTTAGCCTACGTATATCTGCTCTGACCCAGGATCACAGCAAGAGAATGGTCATTTTGTTGTATTTGCCCTGTTGCAGAGCACAGGCATGATGGCACACCTGGAGAAGGTGAAATCTCTCTCTGTAACAGTCCTAAAACAACATACTGCAAAAATCTTTCCTGACAAAACTGTTTCGCTGTTAGTTTTGTCTTCTTTCCCAGCTTACAAAAGCCAGGCTTTGTCCATTGTGTTCAATAGATCCCAGCTTTTCACAGCCAGCCAAAATGTAAGATATCCAGTACTTTGGCCTTTTGCAGAAAGGACATAAATTGTCTTCATAGAAGCATCATAGCATCATAGCATCATAGAATGGCCTGGGTTGAAATGGACCACATCTAGTATCAAGCCCTCTGCTGTGTGCAGGGTCGCCAACCACCAGAGCAGGCTGCCCAGAGGCACATAGCAGTAGCACAGATGCTTCTTTGATCCCAGAGTCTTCTGCTCCCTCAGACAGACTGGATTAAATCTCCCATAGATATCCACTGGGCTTCTGACTATTAATTCAGGCAGGTAAAGGAGTATTTCTCATTTAAATTTCAAGCATTGAATTTTCACTTACCCTTAAGATGGTAATTGTTAGCAATACAGGTCTTGTTAAGCACATAAACCTTAATGCATCACATCCTATATAAATTTTTTTTGCATTAGCATAAATTAAGAGGCACTCATGATTAGGAATTGATCATATGCAATCTTGTGCTTGGTGCATATTTATGTATAATCATGGAGGAATAGGCATGCAGATAAATGCACTTGGCTTCTTACTGATGAGGAAGTGTTAAGCGTGACTTCTTCCCCATGAAATATCACTGTTGTTCATTCAGAGTGCCTATGCTGTTTTAACCCAAAAAGCACCAGTGCTGGGGGCTGGTAAAGGTGGATACTTTCTGTGCATCCTCTGAAGTAATAAGCATGGTGGAAAGGCACAATATAAATGCAAGATATTATTATTATTACTTCTGCTAATAATAATAATTCAACCCCAGAATAATGTTTGCAGCTGAGTTACTATAATCCCCTAAACAAATGGGTTTATGCAGAGGTAGAATTGCTGACACAAGCTTCCTGTAACTAGACCATGCCAGCAAGCACTACTATAATTCAAGCCGGGGCCAGTCAAAATGATGCAGCCATTGTGCTGATGTGTTGTATATGGTTGTGAGCATTGGTGCCAGCTGTGTCATAAACCGCTCCCTGGAAATAATAACCCTGACAGATAATGGAAATGAATCAGCATTTTCTCCTTAATCAGAATGTTCTGTAAGCCTGACCAGACAGCCTTAGTATTCAGTAAGTAGTGTTTCCAACTGCTTCCCCATCAAATAAGAAAAGTTTCACAAAGGTTATGTCCTCTACTTAGTAAAGTTGACAAGCTTTGTTTTCTCCCACTTTCTGAAGTTTTATATGTGCCATCTCCTAACTGAGACTTGCAGTTATGGAGGGAACTGCAAGGGAACAGTTCCCTCTTTGTAGCCCTGACTGCTGCATGGCAGCACAGCTGGCAAGCTGCTCCGCAGCCCAAGTAAAGCTGAAGACTCACCATGATTCTGTGTCAGCTCATTTTTGGGGGCTTATAGGAGCAGGTGGTGTTTCCATGTTCATACACTCTACACACGCCTGTTGGCTTGCAGAAGAGAGGATACGGGTTTTGATTTGGCAATACCGTGAGAGCTTTTAATCTCTCTCAAAAAATGCAACACATCCAAAGAACAGATAATAGATATCTTCAGTTACAATTCAGTGAGTAGAAAGTGGAGCGTGTTATTATCTGACAATTAAACTCAGTTACTGGAAGTTTTGGGAATGGATGTCTCAAGTGAAAATACATCCCATTTTCTCCTCAGGTCAAAGCTTGGCCTTGTGCATATAGAGAAAGCTGGAAGCCTTACGGCCTCCTCACAGTCAGGGTTGTTCTGTATTTTTTGGCTTACAAAAATAGGGCTGGAAAATGATTCTGAAACTGGTTGTCATTGCATCGTCTCCCAGTAAGCTTTAGATTTTTGCTTTGTCTGGAGGTGTTCAATTATCTCTCTTCAAAACTGACAATTCCTCACATGGCTAAAGGTTCATATTGATATATTTAACAAAAGTTTGGAAGTGAACAGAAGTACATTGTTTTTCTGTCAAGCTTGTTAGTAATGTGAACTTCCCAGACAATTTGTGCAGAAATCTTTCAAGGGAGCTATAAACAGGAGGGGGAAAGGCTGTTTACAAGGGTGGATAGCTATAGAACAAGGGGGAATGGTTTTAAACTGAGACAGGGGAGGTTTAGGTTAGATATTAGGAGGGAGTTTTTCACCCAGAGGGTGGTGAGGCACTGGAACACGTTGCCCAAGGAGGCTGTGGATGCCCCATGACTGCAGGCATTCAAGGCCAGGCTGGATGTGGCTCTGGGCAGCCTGGCCTGGTGGCAACACAGAAGGGGGTTGGAACTGCATGATCATTGTGGTCCTTTTCAACCCAAGCCATTCTATGATTCTGTGATTAAAAAGACAAATTAATTTTATCTTTAGCACATTTCTTCCTTTCTTTTTTTTCCTCAAGCTCTCCTGGTGTTCTGAAGTTATACTGGCTACGCAGGCAAAAATGTTGTAATGCTTTAATTAGAGCTAAAGAACACAAAACTAATTTAGTCTCCATTATTATTATCTCCACGTTATCATTTGCTGGAACGGCTGAACTTCCAAAATGTAAGGTCTACCTGAAAGGCAATATCTGCCTAAAAAAACACTAAATTTCAAACTCAGAAATCATATTAAGTTTTAATAGAAAGGTACCACTGCTCAAGTAATAAGATGGGAATTTCCTAATAACCTCACCTATAAGAGGTCAGAGAAAATGATTAGTGTTTGAGCAGGCGGCATACAAAATAACACTGTGTTACTTCTTGGGTAGGATGTCCTTTCTAAGAAGAAGCATGATATAGGATTTTCCCTGCAGAATTTATTAGAAAAGTTTTCATCAAAGTTGGAAGTCTGTAGTTAGAAAAGTCTTACAAAGTGGATGGCTTGCAATAAATACTTCGAAATTACACATGTAGGAGAGACAGATTGAACTATTATCAAGCTGTGTCATACAATCCCCATAAATAAAAAGCTAAGATGGTGGGAAAAGCCAAAATTGAATTGTGTGTATTTTTATTCTTGTCAGTAGTGTGCATGTGAGCAAGAGGGAACGGTGGTACTACTCCATAGAACAGACACAGAGAGAAGAGTATGTTCAGGAAACACGTAGATGTGGTATTAATGGATGTGGTTTAGTGAGGAAATATTGGTGGTAGATGAGTGGTCAGACTGGATGGTCTTCGAGGTCTTTTCCATCTTGGTGATTCTATGATTCTATGACTAGAACCCACTGGGGCACAGGACGTGGGAAAGATAGGCAAATGAGGTTTTTTGAGCCCTACAGACCCTGGCTGTGCGCACATGCAGATGCACATCAGGACATGTGCTGAGTTTCAGATGGAAATTACAGCAAAATTAAACGTCTAACTGAGAAAGTGGTGTAATCATAGGTTTTCTCATCCTTGCATTTTATGCAAAGCTTTATTTTGCTAGTGTAGCACAGTAAAGAGGCTGCTAGTTAGAAGAAGTATGGTTTTTCCCTCTTACAAATCGTGCGTAAACACACACACAGATAAGAAAAACTACAAGAACAAAAATTATCTGCTTTTACTTTCCAAACAGAATACGGATTGGTCATTTATGCCTACACTTCAAATTTCTCCTCCCACAATCTTTTTTTTTTTAATGGAAGTGAAGATAGAGAAACTGCCAAATAAGCTCTGTTGTCCTCCCCTTAGTTTGCTGTAAGTGCAAAGTCATTACAGTTTTCCTGTTATCTCAGCAATATGTTGCCTTTCTGTTCCTTGTAAAAGCTGTGCATTTGACTTACACTGTGGGAGAGAAGGAAGTAAAAGAGGTGCTTTTACAGGGTGTATTTTCTGTATAGGCAAGCCAAACTACTGCAACAGTGGGTGAACTATTCAAGCTTTTCCTTGGTCTGTGACCATTGAAAAGTGAAAATCTAAATTGCAGGTCTCTTCTGATTCCCTGCAGAAGGCGATAGCCTTCTTGGAATAATTTTTGGCTTCAGATAACAGCAGGAAAGTTCATCTAATACCGGAAAAGGTGGCTGCTTAAGGTTTGTTCCTCTAAGCAGCATCCTCTAAGTGCCATAGTGTTTTTCTCTATAATACTGGAAACTAGTTGTTAAGGGGTCCACCTGGGCCGCTGAAAGCAGCATAGGGAGAATTCAGGTTTTTTAACAACTCCTTTTCCAAAATAAATGAAAGCATTGCTCCAGCAGTCATCCTGATAATCCAGTGATAAATTTTCACAGTTATCCCTGTAGAATCATCTGTGTCCATGATCCACAGCATGGCAATAAAACCACATTATGCTTTTGATAATTAATGTATCTCTTCCAACGTGGATAGCAGTGACATGTAGATTGGAGAAACTGAAACACAAAGATAAAGATCCAGAACCCTACTTGAAGCTATAAACAGGGAAATTTCTCAATCACAGAGCAGCTTTATAGGGACAGCTTTACAGACAAAGGACCTCTTGTCTTTCTCTTACTCCCCAAACACAGAACTGACCCTCCCTTGCCATTAGGTTTGAGAGCTGTCACTAGCATTGCTCTTCCTGGTCCAGGACCGCATTGTACTCCAGAGCAGGTGCCCATAATGTGACACTGAAAATTCAGCCCTTCTGCAGCCATGCACATGCATCAGCTGGAAAATCCTGACTTACTCTATTTCCATTATTCACAGAGTCTGGCATAGCAGTGCTTGGAAACCTCTGTATATAGCTTTCCCACAGCCAAGAGATCGTGTTCTGCCCTGCCAGCAGGGTGAATTTACTGACCTGATCTTTTTCTCACTAGCTTGTCTGATCCAGTGCTAAAGACTATAAAGCTGATGTTCTCTGATGTCCTGTGTTTTCATTATGGACTTACAAGTCCCTTCCCTTTATGTCTCTTCTGTATAGCATATGCAAGGACAAATTTCAAGATACGCCATCTTAGAGGAGGAAAGAGAGGAAAACATGGGCTGGAAGTGAATGCAGATGACTGTTATCTGTTAAGCTGATCTGTTGTAGTTAGTTAGGACAGCAAATCTCCTTCTGCACTTTCTGTACGTTTTGGGGATGCTTATTCTTTGGTTGCAACAGGACAGACACAGGTCGATAGTTTTTAGGAAGCCCTGCCTTTATAAACGATCATCCCTATAAGCAATATCCTGTGCTTAAATAGAACAACTTGCAGTCAGTGGGAGATCTATAAGATGCTCTAAACCAAACACTGACCCATGAAGGATGCTCCGTATTGCTTTAACTTGGCATCCAACCAAGCTGTGTCTGCACTGTTAAAGAGAAATCTGCAACCCAGTCTTTGTGTGTGTGCTGGAATTTGTGCAAGCACACGCTGAGCTAATTGCTAGGGCTAAGCAACTTGAGACTGAAATATCCACATCTCTGAGATGATACATGAGTGTCTGAAAGATGTCAGATCCCTAATCAAATGCCTTTTGCCTTGGGGGCTGCCAGTAACCGCTCTGCAGCATCACTCATTCTGTCAGGTAGCTTTGCAGAAGCTCACAAATGCAGGAGACTGAAAAATTAGGAGATAAAAAACACCTCTTTTCTCCAAAGAAATCTCCAAGATCCCCATGGTTCTGACATATTTTGGACGGTCTAAACCTATGAATGGGCAGAACCTTCAGCTGCTGGAAGTCAGCTCTTTCTGACTAGTTCACAAATGCAGATGTGGTGGCTTACACTAAGAGATTGTCAGGCCCTTGCCAGTATAAGGCTTGCCTTTCCATGAGGGCAAGATGCTGGGCTTGTACAGAGAAAGACAATACTTCTTCATGTGGAGAGAGGTCTCTGAATGTTCTGAGTAAGTTCTGAAAAGTAAAATATATGTTAACACTGCAAGTAGTTTTTTAGAAAAAAGAGAGAGAACTGAAACCACAGGTTTTGTACGTATGCCCTTGAAGAGTGTTCTTAGCCTGTGTTATACACCACGTTTTCATACTGCAGCTTAATATACACATGAGAAATTTCAGGGCTGTTGAGCGTGCAGATTTTCCTAGGGGAT
The DNA here is from genome assembly GCF_023343835.1 of Lagopus muta. Classification (NCBI taxonomy): domain Eukaryota; kingdom Metazoa; phylum Chordata; class Aves; order Galliformes; family Phasianidae; genus Lagopus; species Lagopus muta. The sequence goes on from NC_064472.1 coordinate 68,612,146, forward strand.
GAGCACAAGGTTATTTAGCACAGGTGTCTCTGTAATTGTACAACACTCCCTATTCATATGCCCACGAGCTCTTATTCCCTTGTGAATGATGCTGTTGCATGGCATTAGAGCACCAGGTTCTCACAAGAAACACAAATAATATTGCTTTACAGTGACCCCTTCCGTGAGTCATCTTTCACTCCATGAATGCGGGCATTTCAGACAGTTGGTGCTCTTCTGGTAACTATTTTTCATTTGAGCCAAGAGTGTATGCATTTGGTTTTGCTTCCAACGTTATTTTAGACAGTAGCATTGTTCACAAGCCAGGTTTGATGTGTAAATAACACGACAAACTGCAGAAAAAAAATGCATTGACTAAAATGCTGCAGATTATTGCTGAAGTTGCATATTGCTCCCCATATTTGTCTACCACAACCTAGGTGGGGCATATTTCCCGTGAAATGAACAAAGCTTGCCCAGGATGCTCCAAAGAAGCTGGAGACCACAGATGTGTGATCACCTCAGTTGTTGCTGTACTGATTCCATTTTGGTGAAGTTGTGTGCCCCACTGCAGTCAACATATATATTACCGTGTTTGCCAGTCTGACACTCTCACGTGTAAATGAGCAAGCAGGGGGTAGTCTGTCTAATACTCCCCAGTGAAACTCTATGTACTTCTCTATATTTTCAGTTGCACATCTGCTAAATCTCTTTACAATTTAGCCCAAACTGCATAGCACAAGAAACACAAAAATTACTGGTTTATGTTAATACAGCTTTTATTTTATTATACAAAATTGCATGTTTGTAGCAATCATTTTAGAGACTGTGATAAGACAATATGAATTATTCTGGTTGTTTTTTTTTTTTCTTTTTAACTTCAGCCAAGCCCATGCAAATTCATGAGGCATCAACAGGAGCTGTGCTCAGCATTTCTGATCATCAGCCCAAGAAGCTGGAGATACAGTTACTGAGCCAGTCAGTGTTCTGGTACTCACTGCTGCTTGGTACATATATTTATAGAATGATAGCATCTATTATTCATCTCAAAAAAAAAAAAAAAATCAGAAATACAGATAGAGCAGCTTCCATTGCTCTTCTATTCTTGGGTATTGTTCTTGGATTCAGTTGCCTGAGTAAACACGAGGTTCTGTAATGAAACTATTAGTTCTCCCCTGCTCTGCTGCACAATGTCCCTCCCGATTTTGGATCCCAGCAGTCCTCTGTAATTATTAATTAGCATTTCTTTCTGTTTTTTCCCATGTCAGTAATGTCAGATGCTGAAGACTGCTTAGCAAGTTATCTTGGCACCTTTGCCAATTGCCCAACATCACTGAGCTTTGATTTATTGTTCTTACAGGGCTTTTGAAACATGGTAACTTCAATCACCCTTTCAGAGGCGTTCCTTATTCAGAGGCGTTGCTTATACTGTTGATTATATTACTGGTTGCAAGAGAAGGAAGTTAGCTCACCTTATTCTGTGGTGTATTCTTTTTACTGCGTACTGAAGGAGGGGTGATACTGACTGTGATTACAAGCTGTAAAGGCAGAGATGAAGGGGCAGAAGTACACAAGATGGCAAGGGCTGCCAGCGGAGGGTAGGAAACAGCTGGGAGTATGATTTGAGAAAAGAGTCAAAGATGACCTACCTTTCAGAAGTAATTTGCAATTTGGCTCCCTAGTGGTACTGGGAATTTCCTACTTTAGCCACAGTTCTTCTAAGGCAATAGAATTGTAAAAGCATGCTGTGTGAGTCACAGTGCCCCAAGGCCCTCCTGATGTATGCCTCAGATCTTGCACATAGAGGGATAAACCTTCATGCAGACTGGCTTGCTAGGCATGATATCTGCCCGAAAGCATTCCTCTTCCTATCACCAATCCAGAAGGAAAAAATGATGTAACCACTAGTAAATATTGGAAAGGATAAAAATCTGAGAGCAAACATAAAGCTCTGAAATAGCATACAAAGGGATAGGAAGGCATGATAGGACAAAATAAATTGTTCTTGCTAGCTTGCTATTGCTGTTACTGTGTTGCCTCTCGTGCACACATCCTTCGTGATGCTCTTTGCTATTTTTCTGATCCACAGATTGCAGTTTGTTGCCAAAGGTTGGACCCATCATTTGTATTTTGTACTGCTTATTTTGACTCAGCATGAGGAGTTCGGAGGAGAGGGAGGTCTGCAACCGAAAATGGAGATAAGTCAGGAGCAGTGGTAGAATAAGGTGACTTTCACACCATTTTTCACAACAAAATAACTCGTCTTTCAGTTCTTCACACACAAAACTGCTTCTGCTTTTGCCATTTCACTTTCCACTCTGCAGTGCACTGTTGGCTTTTGGGAATGCTGTCCTTGAGGACAGAGGATAAAGGGGCTACTGCCCTTCTTGAGGGACAGCCAGCACCCCACAGCCACTGAACCATGTGGCACAGCTCCCCTGAGCTGTCGGCCCTCCCCTAAGCCACCATCATAGGCACTCAGGCCTTGTACTCGGATAGCTTGCTCTCCTTATGCTTTTATGATGGCTGATATTTGGAGCTTTCCTCCATGCAAAATTTTGCTGGATGAAAGAGAGTGGGAAGTTCACTGCAGTCCTCAATGCTCTCAGTAAGAAGAGAAGCAGAACTCAGAGGGTACAGAGCATTGTATCTCCCCTTGACGATGATCTTTAAGAGGAATCACCACTGAGCAAGGTTGAACTGGGGAGGAAAGAAGAAAAGTGTGCTTATAATGGACTGAAATGTAGTGGAGCAGTTTGCAAGGAGAGGTAAAGTAGGAGAAAGAAAAAAAACGGGAAATTGAAAACTGTAACTGGAACACAGGGAAAAGAAATCTGTGTTCAGAAACAGAATGAATAGTGTGAAAAATGGAAGAAGTTTTTACAGAAGGCCTTGAAATGTGAGAGGAAGTTAGGTTTGAAAGCAATTTTTCTGAACTGATCATAACTCTGAATTTGCAGAACTGTCACCTTCAGAAGAGCTCAATTTGCTGCAATTAAATGGCCTGAAGTATAGAGTAGTACTTAAGTCAATTGTATTTCTGAAAAGCAATGATGAAATGAGGACCCAAGAGTCTGTCAGCAAGTACAGAATTAAATGAATGGGACCTAAAGATGCATTGTAAGAAGGTGAATTTGTGAAATTGACTACAACAGAAAGCCTCTGCTGAAAAGGCCTGCGTAAGACAATGCTCTGCATTGTCAGAAGTGTAAGAAGAATCTTAGATATGATTATTCATTTCAAAGAGCTCTTCCATTAATTGTGCCTTTATTAACATACCCATCAGAAGCACTGGCCTGCAGCATGTGAGCTCTGGACAAGCACTGAGAGAGAAGACAGGGCAGCACAACAGGGGGTGGCAGCCCAGGAGTGCTCCCAGTGCAGGGAGGACTTTCCTGCAGCACAGGCAGGCAGAGCACAGCCATGATTTGCACCTTTCTTTGGCCTAAGCTTAGAATCCTGTTGTTCCATTGAGCTTTACCAATGTTTACTGGGCTGTAAAAATTCATGTTTGTGGAAGTTGAGATGAATGATGCAAGAAAACCAGAGGTACTCTTTTGAAAGAACAGATCCTTAGTGGTGCATGGTATTCCTAATCTCAGCTATCCTGGCGTTCTGTTTTTATTGCTTTTTTTCCCACTTTTCCATCTCCACAGTCTTCCTTTTTTTTTTTTTCATAATTATTCTGCCACATGTGAAGTCTGTTTCTCTATTTGCCCAAACATCAGCCATTTGTCTCCAGCTATTTAAGTGATCTGCAAAATGCTGCTTCCTGACAATGCATATTAACCAATATAACCTTCCAAAACCAGAGGGTTTTTACCACTGACTGCGTGAAAAGTATTATTTTATTTTTTCAGTCGTCCAGCACTGAGTTACCACTTCATAGCCTGTGTCAGGATGATAGAAGCTCATTCCTGAACTTACAGCTCAGAAATGAGATGTTGAAGTCACAGTGGTTCAAGTTGCTATAAAGCTGTCCCTCAGAAAGCAAATTCAAATACACAGTTTGGAGAATGTCAATGCAAATGAAAGGTGGGAGAGTTGATTCCTATTCCTTATCATGCTCCAGAAGCACCACGTTTCCATTTCATTGTTTTATCAGGCTGTTACACTTTACTTGCAGGAGTGATACGGATGGACAGCAGCCTGAAGTCAAACAGTGCAACAACACATTGTGTGTTCATTGCTGGATTTGTTTTCCTCACAATTTTGGAGAAGAGCTATGACTCCACAGATCGCATACCTGTAAAAATGAGCTCTGTCTCCACTGTTATCTTCTAACATCAGCTTCCAATATCTGCTTCAGTAAGATACTACTACCTAAATGACTGTTTCATCACTTTAATCGTTAGGCTCCTCTATGACATGTTATTAGTCTTATTACAGATCTGACTTTTAAAGGTGATCATCTGAGCCTTGTTCACCTTTTAACAACCATAAAAACACTTTCAGCAATCTCTGGATGCAAAGCATTGAGTAACATTAAGTTTCATGTCGTATTCTTTTAGTGATTAAAGAATTGTGCCTACTTATGCTGGAAAGCTTTTATAATTCTTTAGTTTTGAGTGGAATACAAGCTGAACAAGCTAAAAGGACGGCTTTATGGGACACTTCTACCCATCTCCCCTTGCCCTCAAGTCTATTTGCCACCTGGTCTCAGACCACCTGAGAAGTCAGAGACAATTTCTCACAATCTGCTGTACAATGACAAGATTTTCTGTACTTATACACTTAATCCATTTTCTCCATCTTAGAGGTGAAAATCAAAATTTATCTTGAGGTGTAGATAGCAGTTCTGCTATATGATGCTAAAGAAGCAATATAAGCAATATTACAGTCCTGACCACAGACATGTAAATCTCTCACTGTGCTGGAAATAATTTGTTTCTCTGCTTTATATCTTTCATTTTCACTATTGCTTTATTTTTCTTTTTTTTCTATTTATTTGTTTATTTATTTATTTAATGACTAAGGTGATATCATGGAAGATAGCCAAGAGATTTGACGATATTTAATTAATTACAGAATCACAGAATTGTAGGTGTTGAAAGGGATATCTAGAGATCATGAAGTCCAATAATCCTGCTAAAGCAGGTTTATTCCTATCTACACAGATAGGAATCCAGATGGGTCTTGAATATCTCCAGAGAAGGAGACTGCAACCTTTCTGGGCAGCTTGTTTCACTGCTGTTACTCTCACAGTAGAAAGGTTTTTTCTCATGTTCAAATGGGAACTCCTGTGCTCCAGTTTGTGCCCATGCCCATTGACTTGTTGCAGCACACCAGTGACAAATGCCTGGTCACATCCTCTTGACATCCACACTTCAGATATTTGTAAGTGTTGAGAAGATCCCCTTTCCGTCTTCTCCAAGCTGCACAGCCCCATCTCTCAGCCTTTCCTCAGAAGGGATACATATCAGGCCTCTAATAATCACCTTCGTGGCCCTTGATGGACTCTCTCCAGCTGACCCCTCTCTTTAATGACCTATAGAGCCCAGAAATAGAAACAGACTGAGTACTCCAGATGTTGCCTCACCAGGGCAGGCTAGAAGGGCAGGATCACCTCCCTCCACCTGCTGGCCTTGCACTTTAAATGCACTCCAAGACAACATTGGTCTTCTTGGCCACAGTGGCACACTGCTGGTTTGTAGCCAACCTGTTGTCCACCCAGGCACTCCTCCACAGAGCTCCTCTCCTGCAGATTAGCTGCCAGCCTGTACTGGTGCATGCAGGTATTCCTCCCCAAATGCAAGACTTTACACTTTCTATTGTTGACTTTGTCTGGTACCTCTGTGCCCAACTCTCCAGCTTGTCCAGTCTTGCTGAATGGTAGCACAGCCTTCTGGTGTGTCAGTCACTCCTCTCAGCTTCATATCACCAGCAAAACTGCTGAGAGTGTGCTCTATCCCTTAATCCAGATCATTGATTAAGAGACTGAACAAGATCCCTGGGGAGCACTGCTAGCTGCAGACCTCCAGCTACACTCTGTGCTGCTGATCACAATACTCTGAGCTCTGCCAGTCAGACTGTTCTCAAACCACCTCAGTGCCCACTCATCTATCCCACACTTTCTAAGCATCATTACAAGGATACAGTGTAAAAAACCTTGCTGAAGACTGTAGTGACACTGGTTATCTTCCAATCTCCAGCCACCTCTCTTGTTCTCCAAAACCTCTCAGAAATGATAAAGAGTGATTTGACAATCACTTCTGCTAGCTCCTTCAGCATATGTGGGTGCATCAACTTTGGGGTCCATGGATTTTTATGTTTTGATTTTGGCTAGGCACTCTCTTATTAGACCCAATTTTTCCAAATATAAAATACTGTCTTACACCATTTGATGTCTTCACAGTATAACGATGATAATAATCTCCATCTCTTCAAAAAGTGATTGTTTTATGTTCAAACTATTGCTGTCATCTGCATGGCAAGAATTGAAGTAGACAAGACAGTGACGATCAGTCTCTCTTTCTTAGTTGGGTTTGCTTTTCATACTGCTGTTGTCACAAGTCATCTTTCTAGAGTACTGCCCGACAATTTCCTTGGCTTTAGATGATATAATTTCTTGAAAATCCTTTGCCTATTTGTTTCTCTTAAAATTTCACATCATTTCACTGAGATATTTCATATTAAATTTCTTATACACTTGGTCATAATTTACCTATTTATATCCTTCCAATCTCATTAAAAAAATCTTTTTTTTTTTTTTTCCCATTTCCTTAATTATCTCTGGTAATTCTCTCCTAGTTTATCCAAAGTTTGAGCACACGGACATTTCCAGGACATCCCCATCTAAACCTTACAGAATGGCAAAACATTAATTGAAATTGAAATTACAATAAATTGCACCCTAAATGAGAGAGATAGCACAATACTAAAATCATAGAATCATTAAGGTTGGAAAAGACCTCTAAGATCACCTAGTCTGTCAGTCGTTTCCCACCATGCCCACTAACCATATCCTTTAGTGCCACAACTCCATCTTTCTTGAATATCTCCTGGGATTGTGAATCCAGCAATTTCCTGAACAGCCCATTCCAATGCTTGACCACTCTTTCAGAGAATAAATTTTTCCTAAATGCAACCTGAACCTCCCCTTGAGGCCATTATCATTAACTTATAACCATTTACCCAAGAGAGAAAATTGCTCCCTATGTTACTACAACATCATTTTAGGTAATAGAACTTCCAGGAGTCAGAAAGTCATCAGCATAGTGGCAGGCAAGAGAGAAGACTGTTTTCCATCTGCAGGTGCTAATACAGACAGAAGCTCTTTAACAGGTTCCACCTAGAGAAGCTTGTGCCTTGCCTATCCCCAAAAAGAAAGGTCCAGGTAAAAGAGGATAAATCCTCTTTTCCTCTGAGTTGATACTGATACCCCGCTCTGCTATCAAGGAACATAAATTCAACATTCTGTCAGCATCTCTGGTGTCCTCCAGAGCACTCAGATCCAGACATGCATCATCCGCAGGGCCACTGCCAGCCTTCAGGGCCAGCACCTGCACTGTTCTTGCTGGTCTTCTTGGAGAGCTGGTGGCTGAGCATCACTTTGGACCTGATGGCTTCTGTTCACATGGCTACTGAAAGGCTCCGGTAAGCCATGCTGGCTGACTTGGCTGACTTGAAATGGAAGAAGCTCTGGCATTAAACTGATATTAATTTGCTTCTGTGTACTCTTTTCAGGACTGGTAGATGTTACGCAAATGGCAAGGGTTTCCTTGTTTTTGTTTCAATGAATACAGAAACACCCCTAGGTTCTGAGAAGATGAGCAGTAGCAGTTGTGTACCTATTAGCTAACTTAGCAGAGTTTAACATAACAGAACAACTTTATGCCGTCTGTTGTTTTGGTTCTCAAATCAAATTTCTCCTTATGTTATCTGAAGTGATAATAATTATGATATATATTGAGATGTATCATAATTTTTGAAGACTTAGGGGGGAGGCCAAAAGAAACATTCCCAGGATGGAATGTCTCTCTTCAAAGGCGGCCAGAAATCAGAACTAACAAGGACAGTCAGACTGAATTTCATCCAGTTTCTTACTGGTGGAAGGAAGATATGATAAGCTGGGCTGCAGTACACATAGGAGAATTTCTCCAGGGTGCTCCCCTTGAAGTGTTTTGGCAGGTGGTGAGTAGCTGTTCCATATTCAGTACAGAAACATTGTGATTTTATGTATTGTAATTCAGTGGTAGCCAATGTATACTCTGGAAGACCAAAGAAAGGGGCTAGTACATGGTACTCTAAATTATAATGCAATTTTGCAGTTAGTGTTATTTTGTAGGAATGTGAGCTATGGACTTCTGGGATCCTTTCAGAAGGGTATCTGCATAGTCCTACCTGTAGCCATGACTTAACAGCTCAGGAGCTGGCTAAATGGGATGTATCATCTATAGTGATTTAATTATCATTACACTGATGATTTGATGTTAACCTCTGCATCTCTATCAACAATGGAGAATGCAGTAGGCTCTTCACTGGAGAAAGGATGGGCCATCAGTCCTCAGAAGGTACAAGGACCAGGATTACCCGTCAAACTTTGGGAGTTATAGGGTCAGGTAAAACCAAAGTTCTAGCTAATGTGGTTATTGAGTAGCAGTGAAACAGTTACAGGCATTAGGCATTTTTAACACTACTCTCCCTGACATCTCTCACTCCCTATCTCCCCCTGCTGGAAAGGCTCCTGCAAAGCCCTGCAGGGAGCCCCAGAGGCAGCTCTGAGCCCCTTCACAGGGAAGAGACTCTAGAGCAGAGCTGGCAGAGGGCAGCTCCACAAAGACCTCAGCATCACAGCAGTGTACTGCAGCACGTCCTGGCAGCAGGGCTCAGTCTACCGGAGCCCCAGCTTCCAGCCATCCCTCCAGCAGCTCTCAGGCTGGGAGCTGCCATCATCTGAAGAGCTGCTTAGAGCTGGCACTCTCATGCCCCTGTTTCATTATGCAGACCTATGCAGAACCCCAGGTGCCATCCTGATGATGATGGGCCACTGGTAGCAAGCCACAGTGTGCAGAGGGATGGACAAATGTAGACAAGGGATAGGGAGGGTACCAGTCAAGGTCGTGCCTACACTCTGCACCATGGCATTCCTCTGGTAGGAGTGGCCTGGGCTTGGCACAGCCATGGCACAGAATGCTGCCAGCCTCCATACCTGTTCCTGGGCCAGCCAGGCTCTGTAGACCCTTTGTGGGATGGCTCTGCACATTCAGGGACATATCTGAGCCATCCTCTGATGTACCTGACATACCTCTGGCACATCTCTGAAGCACCAGAAGCTCCATACACTGCATCTGGCCTATAAGGAAACCTATACAGGGAGAGCAAAACCTCAGAATTTTGAGACCTCCTTGGTGATGCTCTCAGTGATGTCTCGGATATCCCAGAGAAGAGGGGTATATGGTATGAGGCAGTGCTACTGGAAGAGGCTTTCCAGTGCCACAGGAAAGACCCAATGCCAAAGACTACCTAGGGCAGCCCTGCTCTCCAGTTCTGCCTCTCTCTGCTCTGCTGGGAGCAGCAAAGAGGATGCTACGTGTCCACAGGTGTCCACCTGCTGCCATATCCTGATGCTGAGCATTGCCCTTGATAACTGGCAGTAAATTCAGAGCCTGTCAGCAAACTGACATTCTGTCTAGGGAAAGTGTTTTATTTTTCATAGATAAGCAGGACATCTGGAGCCTATAAAGCAAGCCTTGAAGAGATACAGTGTGCCCTGCTAGGGCTGATAATACAGGCATCATAACAAGATCAGTGTTCTAATAAGAAACTTAGTCAACAGCCACTACTTTTTGCAAATACACTCTTGATCGAAAATGAGGCCAGTCCTTTTGTCTGGATAACACTTCTTAGTGGAACCTCACAACCAAGGACATCCTTGCAACAACCACATATTAACATAGTGTGTGTGTTTTATTAGATTTTAGTATTTATTGCTATTTAGTATTTATTGCTATTGCTAAGACACGCAGCTCATGACAAAGTTGTGTGAGTATTAGCATGTTCAAATATATAAAATCTGTATGCTTTACATTCTGTATATACGTGCTAGGAAGAGAGATCCCACATGCATAAAAATGTAACACTGGCTTTCTAACCTGTCTTTTTTGCTGGTGAGTTTTTATTCCTGAATTTCAGTGATGCCTGAATTTCAGCATGCAGACAAGCCCTCGGAATCTGCTCTAGATCTCACAGCACAGGATCTTTCTCTTGGAGAACACGTGGAGACTGCTGCTGGCAGAGTGCAGTTTGGGTACAGATGTAGATCCTGTTTGGGCTAGCCAGTGCATGCTGGGGTTCTGTTGCCAGAGGCATTGCCTGCCTTGGGAGAGGCAGCAAGGATGGCAGAGGTTATCTTCTTCCCTTGGAGAGGCTGCTGCTGGGCTGCATCTGCTGAGCTCCATCCTGTCAACCTGCAAGAGAAGTCAGGAAGAAATGCTAAGTTAGCAGGTTGCCTTTCTCTCACAGTCCATACATCCCTGCTGGAAAGGCTCCTGCAAGATACACTGAAGTTGTAAAAGACCTCTAAGATCACCTTAGTCCAACCATCAGCCCATCTCCACCAATACTGATTACTAACACATATCCCTCAGTGCCACATCTACGTGGTTCACCTACATGAACATCTCCAGGGACAGTGATTCCACGACTTCTCTGGGCAGCCTGCCCTGTGCCAACAATCACCATGCCAAACCTTCCTTCATGTAGCTGTAGAGGGCAATAAGGTCTCCCCTGAGCCTTCTCTTTTCTAGGCTGAGTAATCCCCATTTCTTCAGCTCCCCCTAAGACTTGTGCTTCAGACCACTCACAGTTTCATCGCCCTTCTCTGAACACATTCCAGAGTCTTGATGTCTTTCTTGAGGGCTCCAGAACTGAACACAATACTCAAGGTGCTGCCAAACCAGTGCCGAGTGCAGGGAAATGGTCACCACCTCCCTTCTCCTGCTGGCAATACTATTTTTGACATAGGCCAAGGTGCAGCTGTCCTTCGTGGCCATCTGGGCACACTGCTGGCTCATGTTCAGCCAGTTGTTCCCTAAATAATACCTCCAGATCCACTTCCTCTGTGCAGCTTTGAGCCACTCTGCCCCAAGCCTATAGCATTGTAAGTGGTTGTTGTGACCAGTGTGCAGGACCTGGTACTTGGTCTTGTCAAAGCTCTCATGCCTGGCCTCAGCCCATTGATCAGTCCATCCAGCTCCCTCTGTAGAGCTTTCCTGCTCTCAAGGACACCAGCACATCCTTCTAACTTGGTGTCATCTGTACATTTACTGAGGATGCACTCAGTTCCCTCATCCAGATTATTAATAAAGATTAAACAGGACTAGCCTACCTGTTAAGCTATCTTTGGTCTGAGTGATGGGCTGGACTAGAGATCTACCTGAGGCCCTTCTGAACTAATTATTGTATTACAGCATGGGAAGTCAGTAAAGAGGACCTCTAAATGAACAGCTCATGTCTGAAGCATAAAAATAGCTTTAGGCAGCACAAGTAATGTTTTTGTACATTACTTTCAGAGTTCCTTTGTGGCGGGGGAGGGAAATTGCATGTAAGATGGGAAGTCATGTAGCACTCCTTGTAGCACATGTATAGCTCATTTAATTAATAAATGAATAAACAGTCATCATGCTTTTTCCACTTTTGAACCAGTACTGTGCCTGTGAGATAGATGAAATACAATATTGATAGCTCCTGAAACCAATTATGGTAGATTATTGTAACACTGCAGCTGCAGATATGCCTAATTTCCTCTTATTGCTGTTGCTAATGAGGTAGATGAGAAAATAATGTCCATATGTGCATGTGAACATACGTTTTTATTTAGTAGCAATAGCAGAAATCATGATACAGACTAAAAAAATAAAGGCATTCATTTCTGGTAAAAAAAAATTGATGTGATGAAGAACATGAAACTGTGATATACCTCCTTCCTTGGAAGTAGGAACAGTCCAGGAAAAGATAGCACACATCCCCATCATCCATCACATCAGGTCTGATTGATACAGCATTGTATTTTCTAGACTCAGCACAGTAAGGGTGGCAGGAGCACACTGAGAGCAGACCTGTTCTTTTGTGCATGTTTCCTCATCACAGTATGAGATAAGACTTGCTGGAAAGTGGTTTAGCACCTAACTAGGAATTAACTTGTACTTCATGTAGAGACCACTTGGACTCCATCCTGTAATGGACATTTGTCAGAATTTAATTTAAAAGCAGATTTTCTCCTTTTCTGTCATTCAGAGCTTTTGAATTCTTTCTGTACTGCTGTTGTACTAACAGAATCTTGTCTCCCCAGAGGTTTTGGATACTTATCACAGAATCATAGAACCACAGAATCATTATGGATGGAAAAGACATCTCAGATCATCTAGTCTAATCCCAATCCCTCCCCACCCTGCCCACTAACCACGTCCCTCAGTGCCACATCCACGTGTTCCTTGAACACCTCTGTATGGCAACTGCTGAGTCACGGCCTGAACCTCTGATTGATCACCTGAGGTGAGCCATGAGTCAGCCAGAGGAGCACAGGTGAAGGCAATTCACCTGTGCTGCCGGAAGGGGTGGAGCCTGGCTCCACCCCTCCTGGACCTATTTAAGAGCTGGCTACCAGAGGGGAAGGATCTCTTCTGGAGATCCTCCTCTTTGATATCTTCTAGTGAGCTCAACCCAAGGGTAAGCTCTTCTATTCTCTTTTGTGATCCTGTTTGCTTTGCCATACTCTTTTGATTATATTGCAATTATAACATCTTGGTTATACACACCTCCAAGGATGAAGTCTCTACTTCCCTGGGCATCCTGTATCAGTGCCCTATGGCTCTTTCTGAGAAGAAATTACATTATTCAGAGCATGATAAGTTCCTAAACACCTTCTAGAACTGGCACAGGCACTGAATCTGTGCCATCTAACTTAGTTATATTGCATGTCTTCCACTGCCCTTTCCCCAGAAGATTTCTAAAGTCTTGTTTTTCCACACCTGTCTTTTTAGGTTCTTTTGATCAGCAAGGATTTGTCCTTAATTTCCACTCCCGAATGATCTGTTCTCCCTTATCCTTTTTGGAAAAGCCTCTTTGGAGGCAGATGTTGTCTGCAAAGTAGTGAACTGTACCCTTGATTCCACATGGCATTCCTAAATGTCTTTGTTTTCCTACCACTTGGCGGATGAGGAAGGTTAACACAGCACTGTTACAGAGTAAGAGGATGGTACCTCCATTCATCTTCCCCAACCTCTTATTTTATCTTTGGTGGGAGGAAAACATGGGGAATTTATTTCCATTCTCACGTGCTTGCAATACCACTAAGCACCACACAGACATCAGCTGAGAGGACTGTGTTGTCACTGAACATAACACATCAGGTTTTACGGGCTGCGCTCCATTTCACGCTGGTAGAGAACACAGAAAACCAGGGTTATTTATATTTCCTTATTCTCTGCCAAGAGAATTGCTCTACAAACATGTGAGCTTGCTAAAATAGCTTTTGGTAGCTATTTTCACTATGAATTCTCTGGTCTACTGCAGCCTTCATCCTCTTTGTATTCATGGTTTTGGGTCATGAGTGCAGATGGTCACTTAAGTGCCTCATAAACTTGCCTAAAATTTTTCAACTTGAGTTTTATATGGGATGGATTAAGAACAGCTTTGCATGAGCGAGGTTCATTTTCACAAGTCCTCTATGCTTCTTTAAAGTCCTTCTTTGTTGAAATAATAGAACACTATGGAAGAAAGAAAACAGCAAAAATTATAGCCTTGATTTAACCATAAAGGCCACGGACACTAGCCACTACCTAAAACTCCCCATGCACACCTGATGGGTTAGGTAGATAATTATAGATAATTACAGTGTATTCTGGCAGAACAAGTACTAATTCTTTCCCTTGGAATTTCACAGCTAGGAATTGCCTAGAGCAGAAAGAAATCACATGTGCTCACTTTTGGTGAGCAGATATTTGACTGTTCTTTGACAAGATGTTCTTGATAGTTCTAAGCACAGGGCTGGCTGACACTTAAGTCTTCAGTAACACCTACATGATACGCTATGAATGACAGATATATAGCATAGCATAAAGCACAGAAATGGCAGAACACTTATCAAACAGCTTTGTCTTTTTGTTTTTGTTTTGTTTTGGTAACTTCTTCCATTATCATCTTTGTTACAAGCTTGAAAATCCAGGTAGAAACACCCTGACTGGGAGAAGAAACATTTTTAGACCTCAAGTTGTTACTAATTTTGAAAGAGTTCCTCTCTGCGGCTGTCCCTGAAAGCCAAGAAGCAGCATTATGTTGGTAAAGACAGAGGCACCAACAACATGTTGCCATCAGAAAAGGTAACTCCGGAAACTTGCTTATCGAGTAACGCGCGTAGAAAATGAATTAAACTTGTGAAAGCAGTGACTCACTTGTGAGAATGGAAAGAAATCATAAACATGATAGAGGAATGATTTCAGAGAGCGCATCTGTATGTTTCCTCTTAAAGTATTATTTTTGGTGGTGAAGGAAAAATTCACTGTTTGCCTTTGCTAACTTAAAGTCTTCAGTGAAAACGGAAACTTAATCTTTTTCTGCCCACAGGCAGGAACAGCTATCGTGTGTGAGGAAGTTTCTTTCATGGGTCCTGAGTATTTTTTGACAGAAAAAATAAGAAAGAAAGATCAAAGCATCATCTAAAATACAGGTTAAAATCCATCTCTAAGAAAAGATGCAGACTGTATAAATGCAGTGTTTTTAACACATATGAACTCATGCAAGGTTATATGGTGTTGTATTTGCATCTATGCTCTATGCCTAAGAGTTATTTGTGCCATTGACCACAATGGGAAAAAAAAAAAAAAAAGATAAACTGACAGCTCAGGAGTTGAGCTTGCCTGAAGATCTCCATTTTTAGGTTCTACAGCTTTGCTAACTGATCTGTGGCAGCTCATTTAATATCTCTGCGTGCACACATATATTTACATAAGCATGCTATGAATAAAAAATATACAGTTACTTAGAGGTGAACACTGACAAAGTATACCTAATGCATCATAATGAAAGTGCATTTCCTACAGTCTTGACAGTTTGTTTTACTTAATGTTATTGTGTATGTCAACAGCACACACAGACTCTGGGAGAAGACAGCAATAGATAGGCATGGTCAGTTTATAGAAATGGCCAGCTTTGCAAAACACAGTATGGCAAGCAAAAATCAAGGCAAAAAGAGAAAGAAAAAAAGCTGTGTTTTTGTTGTATGTTCATTTTCAGAGTACCACCTTGGCTTCAGGTTGCAGTTAGGACATGGTGGTCTGTAGAAGGGAAATAGCCGGTAGTCCACAGCTGCAGTAGCTTAGAGGGCTACCAGGGAATCACAGACCTTCTACTGCTGTAGAGATGGTTTGCTGTCAGTTGTACTCTAACAATTCAACCTTTTCTCTACTACACTTTTAGGGCCTTTTGGAGATAATTTAGAATTAGGTTTTAAGGTAAGGGCCCACATAGTGTGCTTCTATGCCTAACACAGATCTCGGCCCTTCACCTAAAAATTTCTGTACCAGTCTCATAACCTTTGTTTGTGCTGCAGTATCTCTCTCAGCAAGACAACACTGACTTCAAAAATGCCAAAACTTATGCAATTATTGGTTGAGCACCACCATGAGCATGATATGAATTGCAAAATGAACCCTGCCCTGTTAAGAAGGGAACTCAGTATAACTTAGCCTCAGCTGAACATATTGCAGCAGTCTATTTCCACATCTGAAAAGTCCAAGGAAAATAACTGGATTGATCAGGCTAGGACACAAGAATGGGAGAAACAGACTGTGCTCAGGATGCTATTTTTTGCTGCCCGTTCCAAGGTCCTAGAAGTGGCTGCGTGTATAAACACGGCTGCTTGTTGTAGATCACTCCTGTGTAATGAGGCAAGCAGCACATGTTGCTGTACAAATTTAAAATGTGCCAAGATGAAGGAACCAGCACCAACACATAAGCACAAAGCTAGTCATGCAGAAGATTACCCAACAATTGCTAACTGGAAGCTTAAATATGAACCCTTTTTATTTAATAACAGTTTGTGGTTTCTGTTTACTTCAGCGTTGCTATTTGCTTATTTATCTGAACTATGGTAAATGCTGATGACAGGAAAAAAATCTGAAGGGTGGGCTCTTTATGCAAGGACCACTCTAAAGCTGTAACTCAAACAAAACTCCCCTCCTAGGTAGAATTAACAAGGCTGCTAATTAAAATGCAAAACGGGCAAATTGTGAGCAAACTCCAGATGAAGCAGAGGATGCAAGCAGTATCTCTCATTTTCTTCAAACAATCCAAGGGTGCTAAATTAACAAGCTACAGGGCTGGAGGTTTATGGGTGTTTTTCTTACTGGACGCATAAGCAGTTTTCATTGTAGGATTTGAGTCTGTCTTCTCAGAAGGAGAAACAAGACAAGGAAAAGCTCACTCCTACCCTTCCTCTCTAAAAGCACTTGTCTATTTCTCTCAAATTCATTTGCTCTAAAACCAGTCTTTTCTTATTTCTACTGCTCTATTATTTCAAATGGAAACTTTTATTCCCCTGCCACTAGTAACGGAAGAGCCTCTATTGAACCCATTCCTCCTCCAGGCAGAGCCCACACACATTTTCCTTGCCACGTTTCACACCTTTGTTCAGTTAGGGTGGGAACAGCCTAAAGTAAAGGTATCAAAGAGCCCTGGTCCACCAATGAATAAATCTTCTCATTCCATGAGACTGAAACGCCATAAAACTGTCCATATTTTCCTCATTGCTCATAGAAGAATGAGAAGAATGAGAAGTGGTAGACTACGTGGCTGTGGTAGACTTTCAATCACCAGAATTTTAAAAGTTTTAAAGTCTTTTCTCCTTCCAGGTATGCTCTGTTCAATGGGAAAATAATGCAGGATTTAGAGCACATAATCCCTGATCATAAAATCATAGAATCACAGAACCAGAGTATGGGCCTGGGTTGAAAAGGACCACAATGATCATCTAGTTTCAACGCCCCTGCTCTGTGCAGGTCGCCAACCAGCAGACCAGGCTGCTCAGAGCCACATCCAGCCTGGCCTTGAATGCCTCCAGGGATGGGGCATCCACAGCCTCCTTGGGCAACATGTCCCAGTGTGTCACCACCCACTGTGTGAAAAACTTCCTCCTAATATCTAACCTAAACCTCCCCTGTCTCAGTTTAAAGCCATTCCCTTTTGCCCTATTGCTATCCACCCTCAGAAACAGCCATTCCTGATGGTATTTCTCAGTGTTTCTTTAGCATTTTACTTGACCACTGTTATTTATTTGAAGAGCTGTTGATTCTCAGGATGCTGATGACAAAGCTATTTCAAATAGCTATTGCAGTTTTCCTATAGGAGACTAAAACACAGAAAGGACAGTATTTCCAAGAAAACTCATTTAATACGGTACAGCTCTTGAAGGATCTTCATTTTCACTTGCAAACTCTTGCAGAACCATTTGTCATATAGTTTCAAGATGTGTTTCCAGGTGTGAAAGTTCCAAGTTTGGCTCTGTTCTTATTGGGGTAGGTGAATTATCTCTTCAAACTGACCAACTAATTTGTAACCTAGAATCATGTACATGTGCATATACAAAAGGCTGCAAGACTTTTGCAGGTTACACATCCTTAGCACTGAGTATTTCTATAGTTTTATCATTTATAAGCTCTGTATTTTATAGCTATTAAATGTTTACACCAGATCTGGGCAAAGCTGTTTGTTTTTCATCTTGAATCTTTTAACACAAACATATTCCTCTTACAATCAGTAGCATAAGTTTTAGTTAAGACTGGAACTGCTGGGGTTATTTTATGACTGGGCATTATGCATTAGCAAGATGGAGAGAAGCAGTTATGAACATTTTTATTATTCTGTACGTTTAGGCTCAAGATATTTGTACTGACTTGATGCAGATTTTGTGAAAACGATTTAGCTTTCAACAGTGACCCCTTCTGGTGTGCATGGGGAGTTTGTCCGTGCCGAACACACTAATGAAACTGTCATTTCTGGTATGAAACACTTTGCTTTTAAAAGTTATCACTTTTCAGCTGTGATCTGAGGAGTGCACATGGAAGAAGGATTCTGCCATAAAGGCCTGGCTTCCTTCCTGACCTTGCTTTATTAAGACATCTCTGAGAACTCTTGAGCTTTTAAACACTGAATGTCATTTAACCAAGATCAATGCCTCTTAGCAGACCTGTATGACTTAGAGAATAGGAGTCAATGCTCAGTCCTGCACTAAATATAAAAGACTCTAGAAGTAAGGGTCTTTAGCAATAAGACCTGCCAAACAGTTCATTATTTTCTTTCTGAAGGTGAAATACTGAAATTCCCATTCTCACCGGTTCATTCCTCCCATTCTCACTGTTGCTTCTTTGTTTCTGAATTAAGAACGCTAATGTCATTTAAAAGTATATTCTTTGAAAAGTGACAACATTTCATTAGTACAGCTTTTCCTCCTCAGTGCTCTTATAGCATTTCATTCCAGTATTTGCTGGGTGTCTGCTGGCAGGGGTGAAGAGCCTGATCTAATTAGACGTGGTTCCATTGGGAACAGTTTATAGCATGCAATATTGCAGAGCTTATTTTTTCTTCTCCACACTGGAATACACTTGTAAAATCATCTAACTCAGCAGGAGGTGGGATCTATTTAGCCTCTTCCTTTGCTCCAGTGGTGAAGAAACATCACTCCATTTGCTCCTGCCAGTGCTCATCCTATCTGTCCTGCAGACCCCGGGGGCAGATTGCACAGCTTCCCTCGGTGGTTTGTTCTAGGGCTTGGAAAACACCAGCAGTTACTCCTGATATCCAAGCACCACTATCTTGCCACTGCTTAATGCTGCCTCTCTCTTACCCTGCTCTTTGTGGATACAGAGAGCCACTTCCATGGTAATACCTACACTGACTTTGGCCCACTCACCTCAGCTGACTGCAGCCTTCTTGTAGTCAGCTCTGTGTCTCAGACTCTGGTGTGAGGCTGTGAGCTTCCTGCACAAGCTGCCTTAGCAGACTTCATGAAATGATGATTACAGCCACATGGCTGTGAGAGCAGAGAGCCAGTCAGCTGTGTGCACCATGGACACACAAACACCCCCCTGGTGGCATGGCTGGAGATGCTGTCTTCCTTCAGAAAAGGTGGGATGGTCATCATAGAAGGAACTGTGATGATACTTCCTGAACAAAGGATTACAGTTTGCTGCTGTTCTTGAACTCTGATCCTTTCATATTTCTGACTACCTCTCCTGAGTTGTTATGGCAAACCAGGGAAATTGTGGAAAATTTTCTTGTTTGTTTTCTTTCTCCTTCACATTGTGGATGCCGGTCACTGTATCTGCAGACAAGAAGGTTGTTCTGTGGCAGCTTGAATCAAAGCCTACAGTCAGAGATGAGAGCTGCTACTCTTGCTGAGTCTGAGATAGGGGAGGTGATGACTGGGACAGAATAGCCGGAAATAGACTCTTGGAATGGCTGAGCAACTTACCAAATCAGTGGGAAAAAGGAAGGAAGGGAGGAAGGGAGGAAGGGAGGAAGGGAGGAAGGGAGGAAGGGAGGAAGGGAGGAAGGCAGGCAGGCAGGCAGGCAGGCAGGCAGGCAGGGAGGAAGGAAGGAAGGAAGGAAGGAAGGAAGGAAGGAAGGAAGGAAGGAAGGAAGGAAGGAAGGAAGGAAGGAAGGGAATCATAGAATCACTAAGGTTGGAAAAGACCTAAAAGATCACCCAGTCCAACCGTTCACCTATTCCCAATAGCTCCTACTAAACCATGTCCCTCAACACAACATCCAGTCTTTCCTTGAACACCCCCAGGGTCGGTGACTCCACCACCTCCCTGGGCATCCATTCCAGTGCCTGACCACCCTTTCTGAAAAGTAATACTTCCTCATGTCCAGCCTGAATCTCCCCTGGGAGGGAGGGAGGGAGGAAGGGAGGAAGGGAGGACGGGGGAAGGGGGAGGGGGAGAAGAAAAAAAAGAAAAAGGAAAAGAAAAAGGAAAAGAAAAAGGAAAAGAAAAAGGAAAAGAAAAAGAGAAAGAGAAAGAAAAAGAAAAAGAAAAAGAAAAAGAAAAAGAAAAAGAAAAAGAAAAAGAAAAAGAAAAAGAAAAAGAAAAAGAAAGAGAAAAAAAGAATAAAGAAGGCAGGAAAAAAAGCAATAGAAGAGGTTTGAAATAGTTAAAAAACAGTTAAAAGTCAGAGCTGGTCAGAACTGGCTATGATTTTTGCTATATTTTTTTCTGGGTTTTATTGTTAAATATATCTGAAGATTCCTTGTTCTGTTTGCTTCTTATAGTAATTGCATTTGATTCCAGAGCATAAAAGATTTTAAAGTAAAATCTCAAGGGAAAAACCACTGCCAAATTTTTTTTACTGCTGTATTCTCACAAGTGAAATGGAAATGGAAAAAAGGGCAAACCCAATCAGAGGAATTTGGCTCCAGGGTTAGCTTAGTTAGCTTTCAAAATCTTTTCTTTCCAAGTCTTTGACGGTGAATGGTTTATTATTTAAAATAAATAAATGAATAAATGAACTATGTAAAGGAAAATCAGGTGGCTTTTGTTCTGTACAGAATTTTTCTACCACTACGCTGCAGTTTCGCAGTCCAGCAGTATGAGGTACCCAGATATCTACAGCAGTATTTGTCAGCTTAAGGTGAACTGTAACTTGAAAAAATGTTTCTTAACAGTACTGACCCTGAAACTGCTAATTCCCAGTGCCATGAGCACAGCCAAATGAGAGGTGAAAAGTAGACGACAAGATAAAATTGCAGTTCACCAACACTGTCTCTCATCCTCATGCAAAAAGAGTAATTTAAATTGTTATGCAATTAGGAGATTTATCCATGTTTCTGTTTAAAAAAACCTGCAAGTTATGATCTTTTCTCCCTTCTCCTCAGTTTTGCCTCTGCCCGTTTTCAGATGTCTTGTACTTTCTTGCTCTTTGATTCCTTTTTCTGCGTCAGCCTGTGGCGGAAGATAGTGAGCCCGTAAAGAACACTTCTATCTGACCGACTGGTCACTGGCAGCCAGAAATTTCACTAATGAGTCTGTTTAATCAAGTTACCTGAGGTGAAGAAGATACGTGGGGAGACTTGCGGGAAAGGGAGAGACATTTGTCATAGCTTCTCATGCTACTCTTAAGTTTGTAAGAGCACAGTAATTCGGGTCAATGAGGGAAATCAGTGAACAAGAAGTAAGTCACTGAAGTGCGCTGCTGAATGAGGCTCAAGTGTGTACTCAGATACAGTGGGAACTGTGGATCACCAAAGTCACGGCAGCATGGAAATCTTTCTGAAGTTTTTCATGTTCTTAACTGACAACCAAACAAGAGCCATCTGCTGATTTAATGCTTACGGATCCTGTCTGCAACCTGCCCTCTTCCCAGATACATATCCTTTACGGACATTTAAAGACTCTGTTATGGTAAAGTCACTCATTTCTTTACCCTCTTTTAATATTACAGTTATCTGTAATACTACACAGTACTGCTGTGCGTTTCCTTCTTACACTTCTGCAGACAGCCTTCTGAGTGTTCTCCAGACAGAAAAGTCCTCCCTGCCTGCACCTGCCCAACACTGGTGCTCTGAGGTGCAAGAGGAAAGGTCCCTGAGGCTCTGGATCTGCACCCCAACACTCATCCTCGTCAGCTCCACTTCCATCACCTTTTGCAAATAGGCAGGGGTTGCAGTTTGAACTGACAGAATAATTCTTAGAGGATGACTTTGGATTTCTTTTTCATGCATAAATAAGACTGAGCCCAGCTGCCTGCCTGTATAGAAACAAGAATAATTGGAAAGGACTACGCCAGAATTTGTGAAGGGACACCATGCTGCTCTTTGACATACACTGGAAGTCAAGTGGATTCCTTCAAGGGAGAAATCTGTTCTTACCCCCAAGTCTGAAAGACTGCTATCAAACCCAGAACTTCAGAAGCCACGGCTTTCTTGTACAGCACTGGCCTTGCAGCTTCATCTTCATAGCTCTGTTAACCTTTTCTGAGCTCGGTGATGGAGAAGTGTATGCAGGACGACCAAAGGAGCTCAGCATGTTTAGATCAACCGAAAAGAACTTCAAGCAGAGATGTGATCTTCTGTAAATACATTAGGGTAAGCACTGAGGGAGGATAAGGACTACTGAAGTTAATGGATGATGTTGTGAGCTATAATGGCAGTCTGTTTGCAGCCTTCTGGAAAAACATCCCTATAGATCTTCATATTCCCTTCACTTTTGGAAAGATTTCTCTGTCAGCACGAGGTTAGAAATCATCCCCCCTCCTTTCTTTTCTCCCTCACATGAAAGATTTCAGTCTTCTATGCATTTCTGCAGCAGGTGGTCAATGCAGAAAATGGAACAACTGAGGAATTAAGGGAATAATTAAAGCCAAGTATCCTGCTATTAAGTCATTCTGGTGAATCATACCTACTGTATGGTAAAATAAAGTACAGAAAGAATTGTTTTAACCCATGAAATTCCATACCACATTCCAGTGTGTCTCCAGTGCATACACTCCTATTGCTGTAGTGACTCTGGGATGGTCAGCCTTGCTGACCTTAAGCTTCATACCAACATGTTTGTGTGACTGAGAGCTACTAGCCACATGTCTCAGAGGCAGATGATCTTATTCAGTAATGGTGGTGAACATATCCTTTTTTCCCATATGGTTGAACACCCAGCTATCAGTGTCTTCAGTGGTGCCTCTGAATAGGAAATAATTACTAGAGATGGAAAAATAACTGGCAGTGATGGAAATTAACAGTCTTCCTTTCTTCTTTAGTCTCCTACGATTATTATTAAACTTCTCCAAATTAATTTACCTCAAATCTTCTACTATACATTAAAATTCATTGCTACAAAATTTAACAACTCTTTTATCATCTCTGACTGCTTGTTTTCAGTTCAAGCATAATAAAGGGACCAATTTATGAGAATGAGATGGGTATACACAGAGCTCTTAAGCTCACTACTTTTCTTTGTGCACTAAGTATTATTCAGATTTCACAGTCAGCTGACATGTCTTCACTGATTTTTCCTCATGTCCTTTCTTTAGGAAAGGACGAAGCACACCTTCCCTTTCTGGAGAACTGTGCAAAGCAGAACATTAATTTGGCCTGTGTGCGTATATTCCAGGCACTTACAGGCTGCCAGGGAGTAGATATTGATCACAGTGGCTTTGGAGTGAAAGAAAGGCACTCATACTTCAAAGAACTCTCAAGCTGCAGACATTGCCCTGTCTGATTGCATAGCCCTTTGATCCTTCCTGAGCACCCACAGCTTAACACTTTCTGTTCAGCAAGATTGAGTGCCAGACACTGGGTGAAAAAATCAAAATGCCGAGCTGAGTGTTCAGTATTGTGTTAAAAAGGAGAGCCAACCTAAGATGCCAGGAAAAAGCAGCCTTAAAGTTGGATGTCCTTGGCAGCAGTGCCTGTTTAAGAAGGGTCCTTCAGTGTATGTAACAAGGTTGGCTTAGAGCACGGCACTGTCTGCAAGCTAAAAGCCCTTGTGCTGATTCTTGTTTGGAGCAGTCTGAAGCCATGGAGCAGGCACAATCTGAAGCCATGGGACTAAATCAAATAAGCAGAAAGAGAATGTGAAAAGCCACACTGCTACCATGAGAGGATTCTGTAGAGTCATCTCCACACTCCCAAGTGGCTGCACTTAGAGCTCACTTCCTGTAAGTGGGCAGCCTGAAGTGCGATCTCTTCACTGGGAAGCAGAAGTAGCAGAAGCAACAGCAGCACAGCCCATCTCCTCCTTGCTCTGAAGGCTCTGCCCACCGCTGAACCAGCTTCGAGCCCTGGCCACCTGGATGGGAGAACAAATGGTGCCTCCTGACCTAGGCTGCACAGGCCATCAGAGTGCCCCAGGAGGGAGAGAGGGACCAAATGGCTCCCACTTAAAGAAATGGCAGCTGCTGGTGGTTGCAGTTCACAGAGATACTGGGGAAAAACGGCTCTAACACAAAAGACAGGGTGTACAAAAGGGCAGGGTATGCTCTGCGCATTTTTCTTTCTTCTCTGTAAAACGAATGGTTGTGCTGAAAGTAATGCCTCCTATTTATTTATTTCCGTGGAAACAACAACAGATATGAAGAAACCAATAACACTATTTGATAGAGCAAATTCTCAGCTGCAAAACACTGTTTTCCAACACGATCATACAATATTTTTTTATTTTTTTATTTACGTATTTTTGATGATGAAAAAGAGCCTGCATGCTACGCTTGTAACAATCTGCACCAGTGGAGGTGTCCCACTGTTATCACTGCTGAAATGCAATGCTCACCACCTCTCTGTGCTCACATACACCGTTCAGAAAGCATCAATGAAAGTTAAGGGTGCCATTTTTTCAACATGGAAGAATTCATTGACACCTTCACGACAGATTCACTTCCACATCTGACACCATTCTGTCAGACTGCCCCTCTGCTCCCATCTAATAGATGGCGGCAAAATGTAACAGAATATTGGCAGAAACGCTCAACCTCTAGTTCTGTATCACCAACTTCTGCCTCTGACACTGTGGGCCAACATCACAAAACAGGAGACATTACTTTTGGAGTACCCCTCATAGAAAAATTGTTACTTGCCCCCTTAGTACAATACCAGAACCTTAAGTTGTGTCATAAAGATATGTGCAAGGCCTAATCATTAGTTTAATTAAAATCCTCCCACAGAGTAGCCTTCTTTTAAATGACTATAAAGTATTCACCACTCCTGTGTTCATTGCAAAATACATAATTTAATTTTTTAAGGCCATTGGCAATGGATAAGTTGTGTGACAGGTGGTGGATAAATTCCCTGTAGAAATCACTATTTTTTGCTGCAGTAATTTTTCTTAGTTCTCTGATCTCTTAGATTTCAAAAGCAAGGTCACAAACTTTAATTTTTTCTAAGCTTTTCTCTCCGCGATTGCAGTTTCATTACATCCTCTTACTTTATCTTGCAGAATTTGATGGATGTTATATGTACAGGAAGGCAATATATGAGTAAGGAAACCAAAAGGAAAAATGCATAAATCTGGATAGATCTCAGGCTAGACTTTTTTCTTCAAGAAACAAATAAATGTTTAATCTGCAACTTTATTCTTCACAGTTCTCCCAAAATACTTCCTTTTCTTAGATATCTGTATTCTCAGACATCCACATGATAGCTGGGTATTGGGTTTTGGGGTTTGGTTTTTTTTTTGGTATCTTGATAATTAAATGTAATTTTGAATGTTAGTTTCATACACTTATGGAAAACCCCTCCTTTACATTTTTCAGTGTAAGCAACAGTTATTCCCAAACAATATGACCATGGCCATAGTAGTCCTATAGGAGTTCACCTGGAACTGAGTTGTCTTTCATAGGGCCAGTTGGCCAAATTTAGTTGGCCACAAACAGTGATCTTAACCAGAAAGAAGTCTGATGGCTAAAAGGCTTGCAGAAAAACAAACAAACATATGGGTCATTGGTAGAAGTTAAGAGGATATTGCGTACCTGATAGGATGAAAAACACAGAGATTAATACTGGGATATTTTTTCATTTGTACTTTGTGATTGACTGCCTTCAGTGTATGACTAGGCACACACCACATTCAAGATAAAGGCCAGCTTTTTAAAGACTATGATTTAGCTTTGATCTACTCTAATCCCATCTGCTTTGCTGTGTGATTATTGACGGATCCATCTTGCAGAACTTTCACTACCCTTTGAATAAGAGGAGGAAAAGAGTTACTACAGCAGCTGTGAAGGCCTTTAGAGGGGAGATTTTTGGTGTAACTTGAGCAATGAACTACTGTTGTCTATGAAAAAGTCTCCCTTAATGACATGCTTTGGCATCTGCTTTATTTTTGCTTTCTTATGTGCCAGTGAATACTTTCCTTTCCCTCATTACTGTTTTCTCTAGGGACTTCCCACAAAATATGTAAAACACTCATATATTTCCTTACAATACCTGAGAGATGGTTAATGCTGGCAGCTTCAGTATTCCTTCTATACCTCCCCCCCCCATCAGCTCTATTAAGAATACCTTTGTTTAGTCTCTGGAAAAGCAAAATACACATATTTTTACTGCCGTCCTGAGGAACTGTTTTTTCCCTGCATCGTGCTGTGATACTGCCTTCAGTCACATCATGCTGCAAAGCACCTTTTTTTTTTTTTCTTTATTACATTAAGATGCAATGAGTTTAAAATTACAGACTTCGTTTAAGGTGACATTTAGTTTCAGATGTTTCTAATCCTAACTACTTACACTCAGTTAGGTACTCGGGAAGGTTCACTGTTTAAAGGGCTTTCAACTGGCATCAGAGGAGTAATGTTCATTTTTTCTTCAGAACAACTTAAAACAAGCCCAAGTCATAGTGAATCATTTGAACTGTGAATCATCGGCTCTGTGACCACCACTTTCCCGATGTACAAGCAGTGAGTAGTCCTTCAGAGCTTCCTGCAAGAACACGTGTTTCATTGCTATATGCAAGTCTGCATCAAAAATGTATCAGCAGTACAGTAGTGGTACCAAATGGTAATTCCTGAATCATCTCAGTCATGTCAAGCATACAAGTGCTGAGAACAGTTATCATAGAATCATAGAATCACCAAGGTTGGAAAACATCTCTAAAATCATCCAGTCCAACTTCCACCTACCACAGATATTTCCCACTAAACCATGTCCTTCAGTACAGCATCTAAATGTTTCCTGAACACCTCCAGGGACAGTGATTCCACCACCTTCCTGGGCAGCCTATTCCAGTGCCTGACCACTCTCACAGAGAAGACGTATTTCCTAATATACAGTCATGCAAACTGAGGCCATTCCTTCTCATCCTATCACTAGTTACATGGGAGAAGAGGCTGACCCCCACCTTGCTACAACCTCCTTTCAGTTGTAGTTGTAGACAGCAATAAGGTCACTGCTGAGACTCCTCTTATCCAGGCTAAGTGATCCCAGTTCCCTCAGCTGCTCCCCATAAGACTTGTGCTCCAGACCTTTCACCAGCTTCATTGCCCTTCTCTGGACACGCTCCACAGCCTGGGATTGCTGTGGCCAAAGTGCAGGACCCAGCACTCGGTCTTGTTAAACTTTCTCCCATTGGCCTCATCTCAGCAATCCAGCCTGTCCAGATCCACCTATAGTGCCTTCCTATCCCCAGGCAGGTTGATGTTCTTCCCAACCTGGTGTTGCCTGCAAACTTACTGAGGGTGCACTCAAAACTCTCATCCAGGTAATCAATAAGGACATTGAACAGGATGGACCGCAATACTGACCCCTGGGGAACACGTGTGTCTGGTTGTCAGCTGGATTTGTCTTCTTTCACCATCTCTTAGCCTGGCCATCCAGCCAGTTTTTCACCCAGCAATGAGTGTATCTGTCCAAACCATGAGCTGCCAGTTTCTCCAGGAAGAAGAACTCCCAGGAACTGTGGGAGACAGTTTCAAAGGCTTTGCAGTAGGCTACACCGAGAGACCTTCCCTCATCCACCAGGCAGGTTTCTGGATCATCAAAGGAGATCAGGTCAAGCAGAACCCGCCTCTCATGAACCAGTGCTGGCTAGATCTGATCCCCTAGTTGTACTGTATGTGGCATGTGATCTCCCTCAGGATGACCTGCTCCATAACCTTACCTGGCAGCAAGCTGACAGTCCTGTAGTTCCCCAGATGACCCTTATGACATTTCTTGTACATGGGAGTCACACTGGCAAGCCCCAATCCTCAGGGACCTCTTCAATTGATCAGGAATACCGATAGATGATGGAAAGTGGATTGGCTATCATCCCTGCCAGCCTCCTCGGCATCCTGGATCCCATTTGACCCTATGGGCTTGCAGCAGTCCAGGTGTAGTAGCAGGTCTCTTAACTGTTTCTCCTTGAATTGTGGGGGGATTATTCTGCTCCCCATCTGAGATTTCCAGGGGGTAGAGTGCTCCAAGGAAAACTGGTCTGACTTTTAGAGACAGATGTAAAGAAGGCATTGAGAGCCTCAGCCTTTTCCTTATCCTCAGTGGTCATGTTCTGTGCCACATTCAGTAAGGGATGGAGATTCCTCTTCACAGTGCACTCTGCTGGCTTCCCTGCATGTAGGAGCACCCCACAGCCAGACCCACATGGCCTCTGCTCTCCTACTTCACCTTCTTGACTGCCTGATGTTTTCCTCCTCCCACCTGGCTAACTCAGGACAATGCTTTTGCAAAATGAAGTGGCTTCACCTGTTGAGCATAATATTTAGCTTAATTTGCACACTTACAAAAAGCTCAACAGAAATATTTGAATGGGAAAATGTCAGTGGCTCATTACCGGATCCTGACTGAGATTAGGCATGACTGCAATTAATCACTGCAGGATGACATTAAGCTTAATGTGACTGACCTCCTCTGCAATCTTGAAGAGAGCACAGCGATTACAAAGAGTAGATAACTACAACGGTGCTGCTTCCTGTCCTAGCCATATGTGTTCTGCAGCATTAGCACTGTTTACTATTTCTACTGTTTCGTCTATCAACAAAAAACTGAATTGACTTTCACATGTGGCCTCATTTGTACAAGGTAGTTTTCTCAGATATAAACCTGTTTACATGAAAATACTTGGTCAACCTCTCACAATATTGCTATGCAGTAGTTATGGATCAGAGTCAGGATGGTCAAGGACGCTACTGATAGGATGCAATGCTGTCAGAGACCAAATACAACAACTTCCACTTCCACATCAGCAGCACACAAAGCTCAGTTGTATCTGGAGGTGGTAGGCAGACAATCCATCCCCTGCTGAGTTCTTCTTCTCTGGAGACATTCAAAATCCACCTGGATGGTGGACAACCTACTGTAGGGAACCTGCTTTAGCAGAAAGTTGGATGGGATGATCTGCAGTGATCTCTTCCAACGCTTAAAATTCAGTGAAATGTCATTGCACAGTGAAAGCATGTGACCTCAACACTGTCAATATGCACCTTGTTCAGTGGCAGTGGGTGCTGCTGTTTTGCTCCAAGCTACTGCAACATTCTGCTAGCCTGGCAAAGCCGCATGGCACTGCAGCAGGGAAGGAGATGCCAGCAGGTGGATCACACTTGGACTCCTTGCTGAGCACCAAAAGCTCAGCAAGACTCTACTTACACCTTTAGAGGTGGGAAATAACATCACATCATAGCATATCCTGTTCTGAGTGGCTGGTACCTGTCTTCTGCACAGCAAAGGGAGTGTGAGATGAATCCACTAGGTTTCTTTAAAACAACCTTCCTGCTATACATATTTCCAGTGTGTAGGAGCTGTTTAAATGCAAGTGCCCTTTACATAAGGACATCAGTGTGTGCCAAGCATTTAATTCACATAACTGCTGTGGCCGATGTGCTAGTTCTTTGCTGTATGTTCTTGTGCAGTACAGAAACTCCCATGACACCTGTGTTCTAACTATTAATACAGCTTCAAACAACTGATACTGGTAACGTTGCTGAACACAGCTTTGGCCAGACTAGTATCTTGATTTCTGCATTCTCAAAAAAAGCACTGCAATTAAGAACTGTCTATTAGACGGGTTTCTGGACAGGCAGAGAAGATGTGAGCTCCCAGAAGTGCTCTGTGTGGGTTTTTTTCCAGGTGAAAAGCATGCTGTAACCAGCAAGTCAAAAAGCCTGCTCCCTGGTCCTTTGGCTACACTGCAGTCTGAGCCATGGTGGACTCATTTCTCCAGCCCTGAAACCAGTCCCCACATGCCAGATATGAGCTGCCATGAGGAGCTGTCACTTACCCATCTACCTGGAGCACCTCTTAGCAGCAGAGCTGCATTGAGCTCTCTAGCAAGAGAAATATTGTTTGCTAAGGCTGTTAACTCCTGCTACAGATTCTGATCTCAAATATTTATTTTAATAAGAGATGGGCTTGTTCCTTGTCACTTTTGTTACATTTACTGATACAACAAAGCAAACGTATGAAAAGGTGTCTTTCTCAAGTATTTTGCTAGTATGAGAATTGCAGATTTAGCCCTCCACCACATTAAGCTTCCTGTAAAGTGCATTATCAGAACAGGGCAAAACCCAGGGCAGTCCTCTTGCCTTGCTTCAACTGATGGATGGCATATACCTACTGTTTGTGAACAGCGAAGTAGCTTCCAAGCTGAAAAACTACTTATTTCTAAAAGCAGAATTTCTGATCTTACAACCTGAATAATAGATGGAAATGGCAGCCATTTAATCTTTGTTCCCAATATCAGCTTAATAAATCTTATATTATAATAAAGGGAACAGGGATAGTAAAATCAGTGTTGGCTGTTCCTGATCAACACTCATCCAAGGGCTTTTGAAACAGAGGTGTTCAGAGCCCGCAGCACATCTGATGTTGGCAGCATTGGTGGCTTCAGCTGGCTGCAGCAGGAGCTACACTTCCAAAATGCAGCTGTTGGTAAACACAGCTGCTGCTGCGTTGCTCTCCTGCAGCATGTGGTGGCTGCAGGGCACACAGTCAGCTGTGTATAAAAATCACTCTGAAAATGCTTCAAGTGACACTGCGGTGCTCTGGTGGGCACACTCTCCTAGGTCAAGTTGCAGGTGGCTCAGATGTCTCAATGCAAGGTATTCTAAGGAAAGCACAAGAATTTCCACCTTGCTCTATTAAGTAGAGCCTCGGTGTGACAGGAGGTTTGGAAGGGCTTTTGTTTGTTAGGGTCCTTGAAAGGGATGTGTTCTGTCAAAATGCTTCTCACTGGGACATTATGGCAGAGCAAAGTGAATGTGATTGTGGAACAGGCTGTCCGGGGAAGTGGTGGAGTCACTATTCCTGGAGGTGTTCAAGAACCATGGAGATGTGGTATGGAGGGACACGGTTAATGGGCATGGCGGGGATGTGCTGATGGTTGGACTTGACCTTAGAGGTCTTTTCCAAGCTTAATGATTCCATGATTCTATAAGGCAAAGGAAACAAAGCACAGTGAGGCTTTGAAGGGTCTATAGTTTGCTTGAAAATTTTCAGAGACTTATTAGACAACTTTCTGTGATGTTTCGACTCAGTGAAATTATGAATTCTTGTCGCCCTGTTAGGTCTGTGTTTCTACAGTTTTATTGTTCCCTAGCTGTACTGGTGTCTTCAGATATTATCTATGCTACTCAGTCAGGCAAAGCTCCTCCTGAAGTTCTACAGCTCTGCCAAAACAGAAAGCATGACAGGAGTCCTGATTTTTCAGTTGCACTTCTCCTCACTTGTGAATAGGAAAGTGACTACTATATGCTCTCTGTTCCCTCTATCTGAATATTTTATTTCATTTCCTGACAACAATCATGTTGGATGTGGTATTTCGCTGACATAACCAGTCCTCAGATATTCAGAACCCTCTCTAAAAATGCTGATTATTTTCGTAATCACCTAAAAATACAATTGCTTTTTTTGTAACGAGGTGATGACACAAGGCAATCAGTGGGGCATTTTTATTCTGTCCCTTCAGACACATTAAGCAGACTTTAATGCACTAATACAAAGAGTAAACAGTGCATTAAGCAGAGTCCTGCAAGAAGCCTGCAGAGCTGTGCTGCGAGCAGACTCACACACACTTCCTCAGCACCACTTCTGTGCGTCAGCAAAGGGCACTTCAGACCACAGTTGGGCGATCCCAGAACGCTCACATTATAACTTAATGCAAGACAGAGCCCTGCCATTATCTTACTGGCAAGGGAAACCTCACTCCCTGACATGGAGTCCTTCTATTTCTGGATTCATGCTCCCAGACAGGTTTGTAAAATTGGGAAAGTTCCTGGAAATAGGGGAAGATCGTTGGAAATGTGCCTAGAGAAACTTTGAAATGCCTGAGGACTTGAACAGTGGCACACAGGATCAGGATCTGCAGGTAGACAGAAAGCACAACATCAGTGTTTTCCTTATAGCTCCTCAGGATCGACTCCAATCTGCCTCACTTGAGGGTGAGTGTACATGACTCTGGGAAATGAATTACCAGGTTATATTAAAAAAAAAAGCTTCTGTAGGACATAAACCTACCATAAACTTCTGTAAGTGTAGGTGAACACTACACTAAAACAAATATTTCATGAATTACAACATATTTTTTCAGTATCACTCAAAAAGGCCTGCTCTCTAATGTCTGTACATACCAAAGAAGATAATCAAGTCTCAAAGATAGAGAAAGTAAATATCAAAATCAAGACAGAATGCCACAGACATAAAGTGTGATTCTGTTCCCAAGCTCTGTATGCAACACTGCAGAGCCTGATCAAATGAAGGAAGTGCAAAAAGCTACCAAATCTTTTTTTCCAATGAAAATAAAAACACATATTATAAGGCAGTGTTGAACTGCGACCACAGCTGTTCTAAGATAAAGCTGTCATTGACTGCTGAAGTAAATAATATCTTGCTCTGCCCCAAGACTTAGTTTTCCTCTCCTGGAAATCAAAAGGACACTTTTGCCACTGATTCCAGTGGGAGTAAACTCAAATGCAAAGAAAGCAAAAAAGGAAGAGAAAAATGAGAAGAATTATCTTCAACAGAGATTCAGTCCTCCAGCTCATACAGATCCGATGGACTATGCAAGATTTTCCTGTGTAACAGATCAGCGTTTCGCTTAGCTGTAAAAGAGGAACAAGTGTATTTGTAATCATTGTAAGCATAATGAGATCCTCCTTGTATTGTTAAACTGACATATACTGTTCAGAATTCTTTATATGTAGTTTAGAGAGCTTGTTAATTGTGCTTGGCATGGCTGCTAGCCAGCTGTATGGTTGCTTGAAGAAACCTGGTCATCTTCAACAGTCTTGAAATCTGTGCAGCCGGCAGCTCTGTCTTCACGTGATTACACAATTGGCTTGCACTCACCCATGCTCAAAGACACTCCAGCATGTGGCCCCTTCAAGCTAATGATAAAGTGCTGAGCTGCATCTGCATTTTAAGTACTTTCCCATATGGAAAGGTTATGGGACTTGGCAGCTCCTATGATCCTGAGAAATCATTTCTCTTGGCTGCCCAGTCCAGTTCTTTGCAAGACTGGCTCTTGAGTAACATGCAGCTCTTAAAAGTTTAGGTACAATATTTCTGCACCTGGAGCTTCAGCCAAAGCAATATGAGGACAGGGCTGCTGGATAATTAAATGTCTCAACATGAGATCAAGGAAGCCAAAGCTGCCAGTTCACTATGTAACTACCTATCCTCCATGAAGAACTACTGTCATTTTCTGTTTGCGAATTACTCCACAGGTCTTTGCTTGGGGATAGGTGCTATGTGCCTATGGATACCTGAATATGTACCATTAGACTGTCCTGGCTATGTGGAGTGGGATATATTTCTTTGGACTTGGATCTGTAGGAAAATAGCTGTAGTAATTTTGTTTGGATCAAAAAGAGAACTAAAGAATTGTGCACACCTATGAGCTCATAAGAAAGTATTTAAAGCTCTCCATAAAGTCCAGCTGGGATATCTTCTGTCCCACATAGGTGGATAAACAAGAAAGAGATGAGTATGCTACACGTAACTACACGTGAACTTTAGATTCTACAATATTTTTGCCAGTAGAAAGAAATCAGATTCTTCAACACCTGTAAATATCGTAATAAAAAGAATAGAATTCTCATGTGGAGATTACAGTGAGCTGGTAGTGAGACAAGCCAAGCTAAACAGCTTGGCTGTAGACTAGCTCAACATTCATAGCTCCATAAATGTGTGATCACACTTCAGCCACTGCTATTTCAGTCACAAAAATGAATGTAGTGAAAATAATGTCACTCAGATTCTTTTCATGTATCTGAACAGACGATGAATTACATGTTCTAAGCACAATCAAAGCACCAAAAAACACGTTATCTCGTTTGTGGAAATAGCCCACTAATCCTTTTGGGATGTGTCTTGAATGGGACTTCCTCAGTACCAGGTGGGTCAGTGGGCTTGAGGGACAACTGGAGCACCCCATCACTCACAGCAGAACACAGGAAAGGGACATGAGATGTGACCCTCACCTCCGTCACCCATTTAACTGGGGGAACAGCATCTGTGAACGTCATCCAACCTTCTGGAATCACACATATAAACATCTCTAAGTATATACTAATGTTTTGCAAGACTTTAATAATGGTTTTCTTGTTGTACTGCTGAAATTGATCCTGAACGCATAGTTCATTGACTGCCAATTAATTTCATATCACTAATGAATCTGAACACTTGGATCATGATTTGATGATAATGATGATTTCAACATTTCTACAGCTCTAGAGCTGGAAATGATTGCAAAAGAAGTACAGCAACTTACACTTAAAGCATGGTGAAATATTGTGTTCAAACCTGAAACATGATAGTTACTTTTTGTAGTGAGGATTAAACACACCCCTGTTCAGTTTCCACAACCTTTTAATACAGACATTTGCCTTTTGTCAGATTTCCAAGCCCTCCAAACATTCTGTAGTTCCTCATTGCAATCCTTTGCAATGAAGGACAAGGAAACTATGCCACATATTCAAGGCTGATAAATTAAGCAGAAATCCATCAAGAGCAGTTTTGACATAGCTGGTATTATTTCCGGCTTCCAGCCTTACTTTCTCTGTTTCAGGTGAAGATTGTACCCAGGGTTCATTCAGTGACGAGTCATCTATTGTGATGTACATACTGTGTTACCAAAGGTATCTCACTGGCTTTGTACATTACTTACATAAATAGTGGCACTACTAAGAATGGATAGGTTTAGTCAAGGTGGCAAGCGAAAAGCAAATAGTTTATTACACATTAACACATTAATGATCAGATGTATGAGAGTCAATGAATCAGTCAAACTAACTACTGGATGTGCAGAAAATTCATCAGGAATATTTATGATGTCTGCTTTGGTGGCAGCTGAGATCTTAGTAACTTCTAGGTTCAGACTGGACAACAAATGGAGGAACTTTCTGTCTGCTCTGGAGTTTGAGCCTGACCTTGGATAACTCCTAAGGAAGCTTCCTTGTCCCATCAGTTTATATAAAGTCTTACATAAACTGCTTTTGGAGTGCTGCTCTTTGATGACACTACAGCAGACTGGGCCAAAAGACAGAGATAGCAGTATGACCTTACTGCTTTTCCTTGATACAGCCCTTGACAATGGAATCCTTCCATCTTTTACCCTGGGAAAGCTTGCACCAAACTATAAGCATTGACCTTAGACACTGTATGAGAGAACTCATTACTAGCCTTTGTCAGGAGATGGCTTCCCATGACTCCACAGCAAGTCTCTTACCCATTCCAAAGCAACATTTGAAGTTCGGTGCTGCCATTCTTTTCAAGAGTGTACATCAGTGTATCTTGAGACAACATGACAATTTTTTATGTTGCATTTTTCCTTCAGGAACAGTAAGCACTCCCGGGCTGCTCCAGAAGTAATGCCTCCTATTTTATGATGTTGGCCCATTACATTAGAGGTGTATGTTGGTGGTATGGCAGTAAAGGATGAATGTTGCCAACAATATTCCATTCCATTTTTTTGCCATATTGAAGATGGCAGCAGAGGGGCAATCTGACATAATTTGACAAAATAGCAACTGACATGGAAGCACATATGAAGCAAAAGTGTGGAACTGAATTTCTCCACGCAGAAGAAATGGCAGCCACTGTCATTCTTTGACACTTGCTGAACGTTTATAGAGACCAAACAGTGTATGTGAGCACAGTGAGGCAGTGGGTGCTGTGTTTCAGCAGCGGTGACAGTGGGTCACCTTCACTGGTACAGATTGTTAAAAGTGCAGCATATGGGGCGCTTGTTCATTGCTGGTAAAAATGCACAGCTAATAGTGGTGACTGTGTTAAAAAATAGTGGTTTATAGCTGAGAATGAAACTCATCAAGCAGAATTACTCTTTGTATCTGTTGTAGTTCCCGTGGAAATAAATAGGAGGCATTACTTTCAGAGCAGGTGAATGCAGGGTGGATGAATGAGTAGAATAGTAACAATTCCAGCAGAGGAGCAGATACCTTTAAAATCAGTGACCGCTTTTCAAGTGGAAGTGGGACAAGGAGCATGAAGTCTATTTTTAGGAATTACAATTTTCTGTTACAATTGGAATGAGACAGTCCTTGAAATACAGTAATATCATATGTCTCAAAGACTTATATGCCAAAGCTTCCACATCCAAAAAGACAGTACAAAAAGAGAACCTTTCAGGGCAGGTGTAAGGTCCATGACAGACTTTGCACTCTTCTGCTCCTTAGTAGACATAAAGCCAATGCACTCATACAGAGGATTTGAAATTTTTTTCCAAATCTGCCTGCCCTAATAGAGTAGTACTGGATCATTTACATGGAGGAATGGATGAGATTTCCTTCGTTCAGAATTCCTTTAAGCTATCTTGATAGCCAGCAGCAAGCCCGGCCATGGAAAACTACAGGAGCTATCTACAGCTTTCAAAAACAGCACATTGCCACAGATTCTCAGCAATGCGTATCTCAGTTTTCCTTGAAAACAGAAGTAAAACTCAAGAGGAGAAGTGAACCTGAGGAAGAAGTGGTTTATGCAAAGCTAATAAGAAGTGTTGTTATACTTCATCCTCTCTTTTTCTTCATGACATGCATAGAAGTAACTTTCTGTTACTTCAGATTTGAGAATTTCCCGAAGTATTCATCTCTTATTTTAAAATGTTTTGGATTATGTCCAATTTTATCATTCTTAAGTTTAATATGACATAACAATATTTGTTTGCTTCTGTACATCATATTCATAATTAGTTTTGTCTGTCTGTCTATTCAGAAGAAAAGAAATTTGTTTTCAGGCAGATGAGCTTGATCTGGTGTACAGATAAAGTTAATAGAAGCAGAAAGAGGAAAGTGGACAAGTCAAATAATAAAGCTACTCTGGGGCTTACTGCGACAGACACTGCCTTTCCGTATTTGGAAAACATCCTTGAATCAACAAGAAACATCTCAAATCCCACATGGTCACAGCTCTCTCATAAAAGAAACTGTATTACATCTGGAATTTGGTATTTTAATTATTTCTAGTCAATATAGAGACACTAAATTTGGTTTCCTGTTTTTAAATATGTGCTAGCTTAAGAGGAATTGCAATGTGGTTTCAGCAACTATGCAGGGGTTCATTTTCTTTACTGCCTAAAAACACACCTTATCTACCCATCCCATACAAAGCTGTATTGTTCTTGTGTAAAACTTCAGGCCATCTTTCCAGACACAGGATGTCCGGTGTATCATCTGATTGTTCCACCAGGCACCAGCTGTTTGCATAAGTTTTCTGTCAATAACACCACCATTTGCTCATGGGATTGAATACACACATTTCTCTTTCAGAAATTAAATCACCCTTTGCAGGTGATTAAAAAGGATGGTGAAAAAAAGTCTTAGGAGTCCCCTTGGCAAAAAAAATACTTGGCCTCTCCAAAATTTTGGACCCTGAAGTTACACCTGAATATTAACTTACACTGAACAGCTCTAGAATTGCAGGCTGCCTTCTGTCACGTGAATTAAGAGGTCTTTACACTGCCAACTCTGTGCATTTAGTGAACTGTAAAGAATTAACATGATAATGAAAGTATCACTCAAAGTAAGTACCCACTAGTAAGATATGGGTAGAATCAGTATGAGGATTTGTGTGGAATTAATTCGTATTCACAGGTCAAACTCCAATTTGCATGGCCTCCTGCTCTGGTTCCTCTAAGAAGTTAAAAGTAGTAAAGAAACAGACTCCATAAGCACGATAGAGAGTGCAAAGTGTACTTCACTGTTTAAACATGGGTGTGAAACTATAGCCTTAAACCACTAAGAGGAACAGTGTGGAAATTCCCCACTTCCCTCTTCTGTAGGAAGCTGGGGATAGGGGAGTGCAAGATCTGGCCTGAGAACATGCCAGGGATTCCATTGTGTCACAATAGTGAAGGAATACTTTACAATCCTTCCATCTCTGTATTCACGTAATCTTAACCAGGTTGAGTAGCTGAATTCTTCTATCTTCTGTTTCGTCCCCTTCCCTTTTTGCCAACACACTCCCTAACCTTAAAATATGGCATCAGTCATGATAACGATGCAGGATGCCCTACTGAGAACATAAACAGCATTGAAATGTGTTATTTTGTCTTGTGCACAGACCTGAGCTCATTTTCGTTTTCTGTCTTCCACATTCTAATTAACTTATTTGTAGATGCACAGCATTAGGTTTTGCAGCCAGATATCTGGGGAAAAAATTGCGCTTACACTGCAGACTGTCACCACTTCTCTGATGTATCCACAAAATGCACTTGCAGAATTATTATTAGTCTCCTCATTTCATAATATAATGGGATTGTTACTCTCTGACTGGATAAAATATTAAAAACTGAAGTAAAAGAAAAAAAAGGTCAACATAGCTACATCTGGCAGACATACAGACTGCCATTAGCAGCATTCAGGCAGCTAGAGACACATCTATTACTTCAAAAGAAAATAAAGAATTTTTACTTTGTGCTGGTGTTTCTTGGCACAAAATACAATGACTTGGTTTAATATCTAGTATCCTTAAAGCATCTTCTAATGGGAAACTGATGCAGTAACAACACGCGTCTGATGCAAGGCTCCATGACATTTTAGAGACAAAACTTACCCTGAAGCCCATGCTTCCTGCACCACTACATGCCATACTCAGTACCAGTGCATACCACAGAGCTTATAGCCAACAACTACAGGAGCTGGAGAGGTTGATATGTATTTCTTTTTTGCATGGCATGGGAAGAAACTGCTTGCACACAAATGTAAACCTAACATGCCTAAAATGACCAGCCTTTTGAGAAGGGTGATTTTTGTGGTTGAGAGGGTGCAATTCAGAAATGACAATTCCAGGCTGCTCCACCCTGCCTGACTTGGGCCCTCCAAAGACAGCAGAGGTGAAGGAATGGCTATTTACAAGGGTGGACAGTGATAGGATAAGGGAGAATGGCTTTAAACTGAGACAGGGGAGGTTTACATTAGATATTAGGGGGAAGTTTTTCACACAGAGGATGGTGAGGCACTGGAACAGGTTGCCCAAGGAGGCTGTGGATGCCCGCCCCATCCCTGCAGGCATTCAAAAGGCCAGGCTGGATGCAGCTCTGGGCAGCCTGGGCTGCTGGTTGGCAACCCTGCACAGAGCAGGGTTTTGGAACTGCATGATCATTGTGCTCCTTTTCAACCCAGACCATTCTGTGACTCTACAATCTTCAAGAACCAGAGACAGGAATGTGTTTTGCTCCTCCTTAGGCTGTCTATGAACAGATAGCTCTAGAAATCTGCAGCGACTTTCTTCCTGATACGCTGTGGAAATAACATCGAGGCACTTGCTGTTCTCTACAAAACAAAGAGAAGCCCAAAACATTGCACGTTCACTGTTTTGCACACATTGCCTGTTAAGATACTAATTTATTAAAAACTTCCTGTGTGAAGGGGTACCTCACACAGCAACCAAATGAGAACCGCGGGGTGACCGAACCCAGCACGCCGCCATCTTGGCGCTCAGTCCCGCGGCGCCTACACAGCGGGGGGCGGTGCCGCGCATGCGCAGCGCTGTGGCTGAAGCTGCGCGGGTGACTCAGGGCGCATGCGCGGAGCGGTGAGGCCGGGCGGTGAGAGCGCAGGTGAGGCGGTGGCGGCCGCCGGTCGCCGTGGCTTCCCGCTCGCGGAGGGAGGGCAGGTGGAGGACTGGACTTGGGAACCTGCCCGTACAGGGTTTGGGACCTTTCCGAAGTGAAAAATAACGCTGATCGATGTGCAGTCGGGCGGTGCGGCCCGCAGCGCGTTGCTGTGGGGAAGGGGCCGGAGGAGCGGCCTCGGCGGCGCCTGGCTGTGGGAAGGCGGGGCGGCAGCTGTGTGCAGAGCCCGGCTCTGCCCGTGGGCCTTCGTGCCCCCATGAGCGCGTTTTGGCTTTTACAGCCACTCGTGCTAATTTGCGTTCTGCGTATGTCGCTGTGACTTGCGAGGAAGGTGGAACTCTGTGGTGTCACGCAGCGCCCGATTTGGTGCCGTTGAGAGCTGCTGGGGTGTGTGCCGTGGGCTTTGTGTCCAAGGGACTCGAAGCGCTTCCCATCGCTGCGTTCTGCTGCTGATTGAGGGTTCGCCTTGTACCCCGGCCGCCGGGATGGCCCCTTTTTGTGTGCTAGCCGTCTGTCGGGTTTCTTACGGCAGTTGAATATTAGTCATCATGCTTGTGCTGTGAGTAAAGGCTACTTGAGGTCTCTTTGACGCAGTGTTATAAGGAAGGTACGCATATGAACTTCCTTCTTGAACAAAGCCTATGGTGGAATCTTAGGTGAAGAAGCCAGAGCTGTCTTTTAAAGTTTTATTTGGAAACAAACCAAAATGTTATAATGAATGATCACTGTCCCTTTCTTTTTCCCCAGAAAACTTTCTATTTTAGGTGATGTGAGCTGACTTGCAAGAGAAGAAGCAGCCATGTCAGCTCTGTGTCCACCACCATCTCCTGCAGTTGCTAAAACAGAGATCTCTATGAATGGCGAGTCACCTTTATTAGCTGCCACTTTTGCTTACTGGGACAATATCCTTGGCCCCCGAGTACGGCACATCTGGGCCCCAAAGACAGATCAGGTACTTCTCAGTGACGGTGAAATAACTTTTCTTGCTAACCACACCCTGAATGGAGAAATACTTCGGAATGCAGAAAGTGGTGCAATAGATGTGAAGTTCTTTGTCTTGGCAGAAAAAAGGGTAATTATTGTGTCATTAATCTTTGATGGAAACTGGAATGGAGACAGAAGCACATACGGACTATCGATTATACTTCCACAAAGTGAACTTTCCTTCTACCTGCCTCTTCACAGAGTATGCGTGGATAGATTAACACATATTATAAGGAAAGGAAGAATATGGATGCATAAGGTAGGTTTATTGTTCATTACTAAAAGCAGTTGTCCTAGTTGTCTTGAGCAAAGCTGTTTTGTGACACCTGTTATGTGGCAATCCATGCACAAAAATTCAGAGAATGCTGACTTCTGTATAAATACAGAATTTTGAAAGTAAAATGTTATCCGTATGGCACCAAATTTGAGGCTAGAATTTTTATCTTGGAGATTTGTCCTTTATAGCCACATAGTATTATTTAAGCATGTACCAGGCTACTATGTTAAATTGGCTGTCTTGTGCAATCTGTCATCTCTCTGAATTTGATTTAAATAATTGCTTTTAACTGTGTTAACTGTTGTGTTTAAACCAGACAGTATTATAAATTTACTATTTCAAATCAGTTTTTTTCATTTTTGAATTTAATGAAGAGAACTGATGGAATTAATGTCATTCTATGTGTATTCAGTTCTGTTTCTCTAGAAGGGTATCATCGAGGAGTTCAGCAGGTGTTAAATTATGCAAAACTAATATTATTATTACTTTATAACACTACTAATAATTAATTATTACTGCTTCTGGAATCTGAAAAAGGAAAAATTAAAATATTCTTTCTTTTAAGAGTTGCAGCTCTTACCTTTGGGTGCATAATGGTCATTAAGAGAAAATTGTTATGTATTTTTTGTTAAAAATAAATAACATTCTAATAATAAAAACTAAAATAAAAAAAGGATCTCTGTTGTCTTCATGGAGTACAAGTTGTCTTAGAGCAGTTTGTTGCATGTCAGTTGTAATGTGTGTGGTGATGTGTAGTTGTCTGATGTTTGTTCCTGTTCTGTTTTGAGGCCTCTAATAAACATATTTTAAACTTCCTTCTTAAGTTCTCTAATCTGAACTAATTTAGAGTCCAAAAATAAGAAGCTGACGTTAAATTCTGCATTGTCATTTTCTTTCTGTTACACTAACGACTTCCATTGCTTCTTGCTGTATTGCCTGATGGTGGCTGGCAGTGTCTTCCTTCACATCTACCCTTGATAACGAGGTTTATTTTTCAGAGGAAGAATAAGATATAAGCCTTCATTTTCAGTAGACTAGAAACACACATATTTCATTCCTAAAAGCTGTTTTGTTTTGCTGAACTTTAGCTTGTATCAAAATTACTATCTTCTGTTCTTGATTACACTCCTCCTATTCCTCCTCTTGTCATTTAGTGTCTTCCCCACTGACTTGTAATGTGAGCGGTCAGATAAGAGCTGTCAGTCCTTCTTAACTGCTACATATCTTCCCCCTTTTTGGACATTGATCCGTATCAATCTATTCCCACACTAGGGATGGCCTCAGGTGGCTTTGGGAATGACAAAATGTTTTCTACTAGTTTCCTCTGAAATTGGTCCTGTTGTTTGTTATTCTTTTTCAGGTGACCATGAAGTAGCTAGCCAGTTAGGTCAAGGAAAGAAAGCAAAAGATTCCAAAAAAGGCACTTTAGTGTCTTATTTTATTTTATTTTGAAGAGAAGTAAGCCTGCATATATCTGCACATGCAGCTCTAACTAGAAGATGAAAATAGCAGGTTAAACTTCAGCATGCATTGTAGAATTACAATATGGAATAAAAACAGGCCTAATTACTGTGATTCCTTGTTTTGAGGTAGTTCAGCAAATACGGCTATTAAACAAATGGAGGTATCTGAAAGGTACTGTGTATCTGCTCTGGCATTTCTAGTAGATGCAGTGATTTTCAGTTCTCATGAGCTCTCTGTAGAGACACTCAACAGTTCCAGACAGATCTGTAGAGAAGAAACACCTGACCTCAAAAACCAGGGAAGACATGGAACAGCATTCATTCTGGCAAAGACAAGCAACTTCAAGCAAGTTTTCTTTATGGGAAGAGAAAACTTACATTTGTCTGAATTTTGTTCTGGAGGTTTATCTAAAGCAGTTACATTTCTAGAAAGAAGTGGCTAATATTTGTTCAGCCTGCTTTCCATGAAGACTGACTTTTTTGAAGCAAAGTGTCTCCATTAAGGAATATGCCATAGTTCACCAACTCTGAAGTCAAAGTGAATGTCACCGTGCCCCAAAGGAATCTGCTTAGTTCCAGTATTACTTTTCACTGAAGCTTCTTTCAGATGGTCAGGCAGGTTTTACAACTGTTTTAGGGTAATTTGCTGCAGCTTGCTTCTTTTCCTGCCTTATTTTGATTGACTCCAAG
The DNA here is from genome assembly GCF_023343835.1 of Lagopus muta. NCBI lineage: Eukaryota > Metazoa > Chordata > Aves > Galliformes > Phasianidae > Lagopus > Lagopus muta. The sequence continues at coordinate 68,655,036 of NC_064472.1, forward strand.
CAGATCAGTCCCAGGAGACTAAAAGTAACCACTAAAAAGGCCATAATGTCTCAGCGTATAGTAAAACATACTGTCTTTTTTCTTTTTGCATGCGGAGTTGGTTGTGCCAGTGATTGAGGCTCAGCTGCTGATGAGTCTCTTTTGAGAACTTTGTCCTGTCTTTTGTACAGTGTATTTTGTGCAGTTCGAGGCTTTGTGTCTCCTGTAGTTGGTTATAAGACAATGTTTTGAAGACCTGTCAGTGTCTCAAGATGTGGAAAAAAAGTCTTGGTATTCCTGCCTTCCCCAAACATAATTTTCCTTGTTTTGGAAATCTTTTTTTTTTTTTTTTTTTTAACTGTATCAGGAACCATCAGTCTGTACCTGACCCATCTGACCCATAGAAATTCATGGAGTTCCGCACCATATTCTGATCATTTGGCATTTTCTTGATCTTTAATGAAGAAAATGTTCATCATTGTCATCACACACTCCGTTATCTGCTACTCCTGCCCAAGCATGCGAGAGGTTTGGTGGGGGTTGGAGCAGAGACCATTGATCTGTTTAAAATGAAGCCACTTCCTACTAATGTCAGCTCTGTAAAAGAAAAAGACTTGAACATCGAAAGCATGACTCCACAGGCAAGAAATTGTGCCATATGACTGTTGTGTGCATACGTATATAACCAAGTACCAGAGCATTTATATTTTTAACTGCTTCTCTTGCTCAGGAGAGGCAAGAGCATTTCCAGAAGATTGTCTTGGAAGGCACGGAGAGAATGGAGGATCAGGTAAGAGTGTCTGGTAGATGCATATGGCACATCACCACAAAACTGTTTGACTGGATCTGGTGACAGTAGAAGTTGGTGGTGCTGCCTTTTATTTTTGAGATCCAAGAAGATACTTTGGACTGACTGGTGACTTGACAAGCACAAAAGACATCCTTTCTGAAGACAGGATGATGGAAGCTATGAAAAAAATGAAGGAATATGCATTTTCATCACTTTGTGGGTGAAGTGGAAATCTATGAAGAATGTTATGTTTCAGAAGGGGGAATTCTTTTACTTGAACTTGAAGCTTTATAAAGGTAGTAGCTTCCATAGGTATACGCTCTCCTCATATAAAGGTTGTTACCTTTTCAAGTGACAGAGATGTACACAATATGTCCTGTTGGAATGCTGTAGCAGGATTAGTGTATAATGTTCTGTTTCTGAAACTAAATGTGGAATTGTGGCTTCAGCTTCTTGTGAAAGATGACGTGATTTTGTATGTTAATAACCAATAGCCTGGTTTTGTTTTCCTTGCATTGTTAGTGTAAGACTTTGGATCTACAGTGTTTAACAGTAATTGCATGTGGTGTGGAACGCTCAGATTTATCTTATTCCAAACATGCCCTGTGTAGGCCAAACAAACTGACCAGCAAAACACCTTAGAAGTGTATTTTAGACATGATGTTGAAAAGTGAAATGCATGTTTTCAGTTCACAATTGGTGATGAGCAATGCCAAAGAAGTCTGTGGATCAGTTGACACTGATAACTACACTTCCACACAATAGGAAGTTAAATACGTTTTGCATGTTTAGGTTGTTAGTAACTTCTTATAATGCACTTCAAGTGTTTTATTTACTGCACAGGGCCAGAGCATCATTCCAATGCTAACAGGAGAAGTTATTCCTGTGATGGAGCTCCTTTCATCTATGAAATCACACAGTGTTCCGGAAGAAATAGATGTAAGTCCCTGTTTTCTTTGCATTCCGAATTAGAAAATGACTTCGCCAATACAATTTGGTAGTCTCCTTGGAGGAAAAATAAACATGTCATAAATTTCTGTACCCTTCGAGTTATCCTAAGTGCTCTAGGGAATGGCCTAACAGTTTTAGTTTGGTGAATAGTACTTGCAGCATTTTTAATAGTCAGAGCTATGGACTACGTGGATTGACATGCTTGCTAAGGAAGAGTGGTGTGGAAAGGCTGTTTGATTCAAAACAAAATGAATGGAGAGGTATTCACCTTTTAATGTTGGTATCTGTTTCAGTGTGGTTTAGTGTTCATGTGGAAGAAGTAGAAATCTTGTGACATAGGCTAGGTTAGAATATTCTGGACAAGGCTTTAGGAAAAAAACACTGAGAGGAATCTGTATCATTGATGAAAAAAGTTTAAAAATCAAATTGCTTTGTTGTTTTCAAAACGCTTTGGCCAAAGTCAGAAGTCCTTTTTAAAACTGCTTTTCTGGCAGTCTTAAATAGATCCTAAACAGTCCTCTCCTATCAGAATCAGAAATCACTTAATTCTGAGATGTACATCTTTTTCTAATCTTTGTTTTTATTTCTCTGGTTTTCAGATCAGTGACACAGTACTGAACGACGATGACATTGGGGATAGTTGTCATGAAGGTTTTCTCCTCAAGTATGAATTTCAGTTTTGTTTTATGCCATACTGACATGGATTAAACTTACATGTGTGTACACGAATCTGTATTGGCATATGAACTGGTATTAGATGTTTGACTTTTTGAGATTTTAGTCTACAAAATGCTATAAAAGTTGTTTTCTACTTAAAAGAATGGCTCTGGGCTAACAGCTGCAGCTGCCTGGCCATTGTCACAGGGTCATTTGCTTGATAGTAGAATCCATATGAAATACAAGTCTTCTTTGATACCTAAAGTCTGTGAGTGTGTAAATCATAGGCTTAGGTCTTTATAAAATCCACCCCCCCAAAACAAACAAACAAACAACAAAAAAAAAAACAACAAAAAACAGAATTGTGTTTAATTAATAGTATGGCCTGTAGAGCACTTTTTATTGAATTATACTCCCCCCACACCCCAATTGTTTTTAATGTGTAACTAGAAGAATTTGTACTTCAGAGCAACTTGGTCTCTTCCTTTGGAAGAGTGCCACTGAATAAAAATTGGATTAGGCTAAGTGGACTGTCATATTAACAGAACTAACCTGTAAAATACAGTCATGCTTTTATGGTAACCTCCAAATGAAACAAACACCTGTTTCTACCCCTAAGGAGGAAATCACGTGGCCTTAGTCTAATCCTTTAAAATAAAATTGGTATGATAAGTAGTGTCAGGTCCAGCATAAAGTCCACCTCTAGGATTTCACAGTCCAAATGTAGCTGTTATAGTCCTTATAAATTAGAGGTGTTTATTACAACAGGTTAATCACCTCACAAAACCTCCCTTAGTGAGATAGGGTCCATCTACTGACAGATACTGGGGAAAGCTTTCTGACTGTGTCCAGATTTTGGATTCTGTAACACATCTAAATAGTAACAGTTTTTGTTAGCTCTGTAAGTGGTGTTGGGTGGTTCTGCCTGGCAATCTTTTTATTCACCAAAGTGAGAATACAGATGCTGCCGAACTTTTGGATTTCAGCATGTGTGAGGGCCGTTAGTTAGATTAGCAGCTCTTACTTATTCTTGTTAAAATGATAAGGGCTTTATTTGAAAAGTCTGGTTGAATTCATTGACCCACATTTATTTTTATTTGCAGTGCAATTAGTTCACATCTGCAGACCTGTGGTTGTTCTGTAGTTGTAGGAAGCAGCGCAGAAAAAGTTAATAAGGTAATATACTTTCCAATAAATGAATTTTAAATGCTGATTATCAGCAGTGTTAGCATATTATTGTAACAAGGTTTGTCTATAAGCATACTTACAGTAGGAAGAGAGAATGTTTTGTTTGGTTATCTTACTGTTGATAATTCTGCCTAAAAATTCCCTTGTCAATTGTATTCTGGCAACTATAAGAGAACCAGAGAGTGTAATTTAATTGATGCTGCACGTAAGTGAGGAATAAATGAGTCTGAACCTCTAAAATAACTTTGCTACCTCAAATGTACAGTCTGAACACGTAGCAGCTGATTCACTGAGTTTAGCAAAGTCAGCAGATATTGTATAATAAATAATTATCTGCATAATTTTGTTTGTTCTGAGGAAGAAATGTGCTTCATCATAATGAAAGAAATGCTTGTGCTTTGTGGAACTTCAAAGCTGTTGTGTCCATAGTCATGCGCACATTAAAACAAGCGAGTTTACTGGAATCTTAAACCATTACTATCAGTTCCAGCATTTTTGTCTTCGTATTTGTGTTTGTGTTGACTCTTCATCTGCTGTCTGTTTAAATCCTAATTAGTAAATATCTGTACAGTTTAACAGGTACAGAGTAGATTAGGTTTGACTCAGAAGACCTTCCAGAGAAATCAGAGAGTACCAGCCCTAAAAGCTGAGGACAATAGCAACAAAAGAAACTTGCTGAAATATGTGTAGAATTTATCAGTAGGGATGATGCACAGGAGATTTCAAGTTTAGAAACAATAAAGCAGCATTAGCTGTACCTCTGAATGGAGAAGTGTGAAATCTGTAGGTATCACTATGATCTATGTAGGAAAAAAAGATCACTCTTGGAAGCAGTCATTCCAGAATAGGAAAATGATTACATTTTTCTGGTAGATATGCTTTTTCCTATGTTGTTATTATTCTCAACTGGCTTGTAAGTCTGTTATCAAATATTTAATTTGAACCAACTTGAAATTATAACCTGGCCTGCTTCTTCTCTAATGTTTATGTGTATATGGAGAGTTTCTTGGTGTTTACTTTAAGCTTACTGAGTATGTGAAGGAAAAAACAAGGGAAGATGTTTTCCTTATGTGAAATTCTTCAGGTACGTTTTTTGTACACAGCTTTTTGATTATTCCAAGTTGATACTTTCGTATGAATCGAAATCAGTTGCTAGAGGAGATAACTCTTCTGTTTACAGTTCATTGAAATATTTCTTAGCATGTTTCTTTACAGGTTACTGTAGTGCATGTGTGTTTTGTTCAGAAAGGCTTGCTTTTGTCTTCATTTAATTAGGCTGTACGATAACCATCTCCTCTAATAAAACCACTGAAGTCAGTTTTCAATTAGGATATTCAGAGGCAAATTGTGAAGAAATTGTTATTTTCTTAGAGAACGTACTTCACAAAATCAATTCCCTCTCTTTGTTCATAGCTGAGTCCTTTCATAAAACCCTTTGACTCAGGATAGCCCCGCACCGTGAGCGAGAAAAGGGATTGTATAAAAAATGAGCCTTCAGGTATTAGGCACCACTGCAAATAATAAGTACACCAGTACTGTGTGAGAGTAAAGCTCTTTGTAGATGTGTAGCCTGGTAAGCTCTCAATTTCCACAGGTGCCTCTGGGCAATGTGGTATCAATAGTTCCATACTTGAAGACCATAACAATGCTACTGTCAGGGTACATGTGGAGAAGCAGTATGTCCAGGTAGCTTTATTTTTTGATAGGAAATCTTTCTGCATATTGAGCTTTTCTGTCTGATTTTGCTTTTAATTGTAATACTACAGTAATTGAGTTCTAGTTCATGCAGTGAGATTCAAAACTCTCTTTGAGAAAGAAACCTATTCTATAATTTTTGAAATCTGTGCTTGATATTCGTATTACGAATATCAAATGAAAATTAAGAACATTGAGCCTATTGAGTATATATTCATTATATTATACATATATGCTATGTATTTTACAGTATTTAGGGTTCTTTGCTGCAGGAAAACATGTCTTGTTAAAAGATTCTGAAAATTTTCAGCATCTTTAGTAGTTTTGTGACTTGAAATTAAGCAGCTCATGATGCTTTATAAACATATGGAGAAGTAATGCGGTGTTTGATGTGCCTTTGGCAGTGCTGATCAAGCACCTCTGATCAAATAAACAATATATGCTGGTGGTCAATTAAAAATAACTGTGGACAACAAGAGAATCAGAGAAAAGAAAACTCTGTTCTTATGTGAAGTCAGCTAACAGTTATTAGCACACTTGGTTTCAGAGTTGTAGGTTTTGCACATTGCCAGGATGGCATAATAACTAACAAGGAGGCTTCAAGATCTGAATGATTATTAACACGTATATTGATAAGCTGGCTGCTTTGGGAAAAAAAGGCTGTGGAAAAATATGAGCCTCATGATGTCTGCAGAGCAACTTCCATGCATTTTAGATGGATCTTTATCTGTAACGTGCTCATGCTGTTATGGTGCTGTGTTCCAAAATAATTACTTTCTTAATGGTAACCTTAGCTTTTGTTAAAGCAATACAAACAAACAAAAATGCTTCTTGCATGCATCAAAACACGTTTGACTATGTGAGAAATATGTTTGTGTTTGGAGATGATTGCTTGCAGCTGTTGCAGTGTAGGAGCTTGAAATAATTAAATGTCTTTGTTGCTTTTAATGGAGAGTTTGAGGAAATTAATGAGGAAATAAGTGTGGATGCTTATAAAATTGGATGTGTCTTATTGGAGACAATAGTTGACATTCCAATGGGGAGTAAATAAAATGAGTGGCTTAGAAGGCTAGGGAATAATTACAGTAATTCATGTTTTTGTAATAGCATTGGAAGACAAGTTATTTCTTCTGTGTAGCTGGCTAAAAAAAAGTTGCCAAAAGTTTAGGTTTTCTTCTTCATTTGGCAGGAAGTTGGATTTCCATCTTTTGCATCTTAATTATTTAAACATGCAGCCATTCTGTGATGTCACTCAAGTTTTGTCTTTTCTAATCAACAGGTTTAAGTCAGAAATTGCATGAGAAGATCAGTTAATTGCTGGAATCTTCTTCTTTTTCAAAACTGTTCTTTGCAATGCAGATTGTGAGAACGCTGTGCCTGTTCCTTACCCCGTCGGAGCGGAAATGTTCCAGACTCTGCAGAAGTGAGTCTTCTTTCAAGTACGAGTCAGGGCTTTTTGTTCAAGGTTTACTCAAAGTAAGTACATTTAGGAAAGTTCTATTCCTCTGTGGTTTAAGAACATTTTTGAGTGCATGTGTGCAGATATAGATGCAAATTTGTACACACATTCATGTTTGAAGAAATTTGTAATCTTCTCTTGAGTTCTCCTTGATGCTAGAGCTTATGCCTGTGACTATTTGATGTTACAATTCCTAGCCAGTCCTTTTTATGACCCAACGATTTCTTTTGTTGTGTATTGTTTAGAATCATTCCTATTCTTCAAGGTATGAGAGTAACAGTCTGCTGCCTACTTGGGACTAGAGTCACAAAAAGGATACAGAACCAGAATAGAACTGGCCTATGTCAGTACTACAGTTTCCAAGTATTTTAAAAGAGCTACAGCAGTTATTGAGGGTAAATAGAAAAATAATGCTTCTTGCTCTAAAGAACAGTCTAAACTTGACAAATAAATATAATACTGTCATGCTAATGAGTTCAGGAAGCAGACAGTGCAGTGTAATACGCAGGTTGCCTCAAGACTTACTTTCACTGTTACCTTAAGGGAATTGTGCAGTGTTAAGGATATTTTAATGACTACAACTGCTGTTTGTCTCAAACAAAATATGTGTAAAGAGGTGGAATTTAAAAGATTGGCTTGATATTTTCATGCTGTTTTGTTCCAATATAGCTTTAAAAAAAAAATTAAAAACAGCTTTTTTTCCCCCCAAAAACAGGATGCAACAGGAAGCTTTGTGTTGCCCTTCCGTCAAGTGATGTATGCTCCATACCCTACTACACACATAGATGTAGATGTCAATACAGTGAAGCAGATGCCCCCTTGTCATGAACACATCTACAACCAACGACGGTATATGAGGTCTGAGCTGACAGCATTTTGGAGAGCTAATTCAGATGAAGAAATGTCTCAAGATCCTATTATCCACACAGATGAGAGCTTCACACCAGATTTGTATGTACTCTGCTCCCACAGTTCAGAAAGTTGCTTGATTTGAGACGAGATAGTAAAGGGTACTTTCTGATACAGTACAGGATTTTTTGCTTCTAAGAAGCAACTGGGAATTGAATTTGTTTTGCAGAATTTATCAGTTCTCTCAGTCATTTTGTTGCATTAAGGGTTGCTGAAATTCTGTGATGTTTCTGATGGCATTATGTTAATATTATTGCCCATTTTAAATGTTTATTTATGTTAATATTATTGCCCATTTATGCCAGAGCTAAGTGTATTTGATGAAGCTCGATGGCTTTTCTGGTTTTAGCTTATTTCTCCTCAAAGTGCTACCTTTCGTACCAGGATTATAATTCACTAAAATTTTTAATGCACTTTGCATTCCTGCCAGATTGTAAATTGTAACATTATTACTATGCACAACTGTTGGACATTTACTGTCTTTTCATGGCATTATCATGTGTTTCTTTGCCTTTTTTTTTTTTTCCATTAGGAATGTTTTTCAAGATATCCTGCATCGAGACACATTAGTAAAAGCCTTCCTGGATCAGGTAGTAATCGCTTTTCTAGAAAGAACAAGAACTAGAGAACAGTGCTTTGACATCTGGTGACAATTTATCGTGGTGTTAGTTTAACTTTTGCTGTTATGGTACCTCTTTCTTCAAAGTATTACAGTAGTTATCCCAATTGATACTGTGATGGTTTTCTGCATGCTGCAGAAGGCATCAAGAACTGACCACTTGAAATGTTGGTCTGGTAATACAAGTGATTAAAGAAAGAACTCTTTTGTGTAATTTGTGGTATTGGTATAATACTGAAACTCCTTGTTACGTATAAAACCAAAGCATATTTTCTATTACTGCGCAGCAGTGTTTACACTATTGAAAAAAAAATAACACCTACCAGACTGAGATTCATTTCAGGCCATTTTTAAAGTGAAAGTAATACTTCATCCAAATAGAATTGTAAAACAGATTGATTGCTTGCATCTGAACAACAAGCAAAGTAAGAATGAATCTTCAGTGTGTCCATGAATCTGCTGCTAATGCACGTACTGTAGTGTAATCAGGGATGTGGTATATGTGTATGCAGTGCTTCTTTTTATTCTACACTCTTAAAGTGATTCTTGAATTTCTACATCTAGCTAATTTTCTCATATAATTTCTAACAGATCTTTCATCTGAAACCTGGCTTGTCTCTAAGGAGTACATTCCTTGCTCAGTTCCTGCTAGTCCTTCATAGGAAAGCTTTAACTTTAATAAAATACATAGAGGATGACACGTAAGTGAACAGATAATAATAGAAAGCAGGCTTCGAGAAACTTACTTTGTTCTTTTGTATGAGTCTTCTTTTTATTTTCTTGCAGGCAGAAAGGAAAAAAACCTTTTAAATCTCTCCGTAGCTTAAAGATAGATCTCGACCTAACAGCAGAGGGCGATCTTAACATAATAATGGCTTTGGCTGAGAAGATTAAACCTGGTCTGCATTCCTTCATCTTTGGGAGGCCATTCTACATCAGTGTGCAAGAGCGTGATATGCTAATGACCTTTTAAAATTCTCCACTGTTAATGTGTAATATTGCATGGCGCTGAGAGCAATCTGTCGGTGTGAGCAGCAGGCTTGTGACAATCATTGACCTGATTTACGAGGGGTGGGTAGAAACAGAGTAGTGGTGCCGTCTGTCGGAAGCAGTCTTGTTAAGGGGAATATCAGCCTAGATAGGTGGTTTGGGTGAACCCCTTTTTCTGTGTGCTTTTTCGGTAGTAAAAGTAAACATGATCAGAAGTTCCTTTGCTGTATGGGCTCACTAGGTAAATTTGAATGTGTTTCGGATAAAGGAAGGCGTTGTTGTTTTCTTTCCCCACGGATTTCTTTCAGGTGTGTGTTTTCCCCTGCTCAGTACAGAGCCAGAATTTTTAGTGTTTCCACAAAAAAAAAAACCAAAGGATGCTTCCTCTCTAATCTGGGAGGTTCAGGAGATTGAAAAAGTTTTTTAAAGCTTTCTTTTGTATATGATACAATTCTGAAATATGCCTTCCTTTATCTTCATTTAAAACACGACTTACTCCTTCATTAGGACTTTTAAAGGTCAGGAGCTTGGTTTTCTGCTTTTAGTTTTGTTTTTTTGGTTTGTTGTTTGTTTGTTTGTTTTACATGTACAGTAAACCAATCTGCAGTGCTGTTCCTGCGAGCAATGTGTTGGCTATTAGCAGCATAATAATGGTAGCACCCTGCACGTTGGAATTGTGTCATTATTTAAGCAGCTTTCTGCATGTAAATGCCAACTAGAATATTCTGTCACAGGCTGTTGAGCCATCCTGCGGTTGAGTGTTCAGTGATCCAGCGTAATTGAGCTCGTTCAAAGCACAAAGCAGAAAACTTTGTGTCATTCAACAGCGGTTATCAGTCTTTGTGTCTAAACTGCTGCGGCTGCTTTGTCTATTGGCAGTTGGAATGAGGTTCAGATTAAAGCATTAGGCTTTTCCCTAATTTCCCCAAGAACAACAGGGTGATGGCCGCGCTGGAAGATAAAACTAATTCTTTTTACACTGCGATTAATATATTTATTAATCCCGATAAAGAGATCAGCACAGCTTTGAGCTTGCATGATTAGCATTTTACTAAGTGAATTCAGGCCAATAATCTTGCCAATCTTATTAGTTCAGCCAGCAAATATTCAACTTTGCTTTGCTTGAAAATAAAGAAGTATAGAACTCCAATAACCGTGAAGGTTGCAGTGTCAGATTAACCAGACCTATTCTTTTACAGTTTGGGTAAGTTTGGTGTGTAATACTGAGAACAGAGATTCATCTGTGCTGTGTGGTGGTATATTTGTTTTTGGACAAAGCAGAAATGTATTTGTTTTGTGTTTTAGTGTAACCGTATAGCTCTGTCTTCATTGCAAAGGAGCTACACGTATGATTTGAGAAGGTGCTGTTGCCTTATTGCTTACAATTGTTTGTAACATTCCTTCACTGTAACAGAAGTGTGTTTCTGTTTTCTGGATAGCTGTCCAGCGTCTCTTTTATGCAATGAGTTAGTTGGTAACTCAGACTTCCAATTTTTCCCGAAACATCCAGCATTCATTTCTTGAAAGAAAAGCTGTTTGTTTGTTTGTTTGTTTGTTTGTTTGTTTGTGTGTGCCCAGAGTTCCTTTCTGTTTCCTGAAAAAGAAGAATTTACAACTAAATACTTAAAGCTTTGAAAAGAATTCAGCCACAGCCGGGCTCCATTTTCTGTGAATAAAAATCAGTTGTGCTATGTTACCTTGGTTACAGCACGTGGCCCTTTTTGTGCTGTACACATATGTTGGACTCCTGCAATACGAGCTCAGCATTTCACCCAAAGAACTTATCAGAAATGTGATGATTTCAGTTATTTGTACTGACATTCTGTTTGCCTTACTAACAATGTAATTTCCCTTTGCGTTTTCAGCCAGTTTATCCATTATAAAAGAGGCTGATTGATAAGTTTTTGTGATTGATAAGTTTTGCTGATGGTGTTGCCTAAGACTGTGAAAAATAATGTCATGAACTCATCTCGAAATTCTAATACAGAAGTTCTGTTTGAAGACTGAAGAGCTTCAAGTGTGCTGCTGAATTGAATTACTTCAGCTTCACAGGCGTTGGGAACTTCACACTACTAACAGTAGAACTCTGATTATGGAATATGCTGCCACTTTGAAATGACTAAAAGCTGGAAATATGTCAGTTGCTACCTTTATTGCACAACTGTCACTAGTGCAGAATGTATAGTGAAGTAAGTTATTAAATACTGCATGCTGTGTTGTAAATCTTGCTCAGGAAAAATACTATTCTAATAAAATTTATGCCAATTCTTTTATTTTAATTTCTGCTGTGTGGTTGTTTTTTTTTTAATAGAATGTATCTGATGAGATCATAATTATTTATCATTAAATAAAGAAGGAACCTTTTTCTTGTTAAGATAAAAATACCTGAGATGGTGAGATACAGGTTCTCACTGACAGCTAGTCATATGTTGCTAACTTGGTGTCTGACTGTACTACTTTTAAGATGACAAGTTTCTAAAAGTCTCCAAATTTAGTTTCTCTGTTTCTGTTAAGGAGTCATTGATTTCCACCAGAGTGACTCCGTGGGCCTCTGTTGTCCATAAGTAAGATTTCAGCCTCAACTATTGAAAAGTTTTAATCCCATACCTTAATACTTATATGTGTTTTTAGTTCACTTGTATCAGTGACTAAATCAGTGAATGTCTTCTGTCAGTGTTCTGATTCCTTACACCCTACAGCAACGTTTTGTTTCCAGTTGGATTTCCAGGGAAATAGACCTTTAGAGAATTTTTACTGTCTCATTCTTCTCTGATCCTAATTCCTGTTGCTTGCAGACTTATAAAGGGTCATTGAAAAGAGAAATTTCTACTTTTTTTTTTTTTGTAAGGAAATTCAGCAACAACTTCCCACCTTCTAGTGTTCACATACTTTATAGAAGAGGTGAAGGAAGGTTTCTGACAGCTGGAAAAGCGACAGTTTTTTCTGGGTGAGTTGTAGGTTGCTCAGTTTTGCTCAGTTGTCTGGGGATATCGTGGTATGTGTCCTCCTAGAGCAGCTGTCTGATCCTGTGGAACACCAGGGGCCTATGCTTTTCAACATCCCTATACTTTGCCCAGAGATGATCTACTGCACCTTGTCAATTTTGAGGTGACTGCAAACTGGAGAAGACCAGAGTGACCTGGGCTAGTGAGAGGAAAGCACAGGGATCCCCACTGCCACTGGACAGCAGCATTGTGCAGTCCTGAGCAGGCAGAGCCCCAGCAGCAACACCAATGGGGCTGTGGCAGCTGTGGGAGCAGGCCCTGAGCCTCGTGCAGTGAGCTGAGCAGGGATAGAGGCTGCAGTGAAGGGAAAGCTTTCCCCGTCTGGAGAGTAGGGCCCACGGGAGGTGGTGTCATCTCCCTCCTTGTAGGGTTTCCAGCCTTCATGGGGTAAAGCCGTGACCCACATTTGAACCTGCTGGGGACATGAATGGGCTGGATTGGAGGCTTCAGGATGTCCCTGTTTCTCCAAATTGTCGTGTGGTGTTATGGTCCTGCAGAAAGGCAACTGTCAACTGGAATGACTGATGCGGGCAGCCACTGCAGGCTGGTGGTTTCAGCCCTCTGCTCAAACCAGAAAAACTTCCATCAAAGCTGTTCATAACACGCCAGTTTTGAGTGTCTCCAACATTGCTGGTAAACATGGGGCTAAACGAACTGCTCTGGGAGCGTGGACATGTGAAAACTTGAAGGTGGCCCTGGGTTCACCAATGGAACTGCTGGAACTCAAATGTATGAACCAAAGGAGGAGGAGGTATCAGAAGCACCTTAGACTCCTTTGGGTCTAACACATGTTACAGTTAATGGCAGCGTGCCCCTCAATTGAAACGTGGGGTAATTGTACTTTGTGTAGAAACAGCTACCTGCAGCAAAAGAAGAAAGATGTTTATGAGAGAGGAGTGTAAACATGTAAGCAAGGGTAGACAAATGTGAGCTATAGACAGCGAGATAAAGTCATGAAAGGTTTTTGACTCAGTTTCAAAGTAAGGCTTGATGCTTTGCTATGTTAAAGGCAAATGTCCGAAGCTTCATCTCATGTATCCAATAATAAGCCAAAATGTTTGAGACCGTTCAACAGCCAAAAGCTCCCTTATGAAATTTAGAATTCAGTGCCAGTTTCTCTTCCATTTAGAAAATTGTCTCATTGTACTAAGAGTAGTCTTTTCCAACTTCAATTAAACATGATTAATGTTTGCCAAACTTGATTTTTAGTAGAAGCAGAAAAATAAGAAATTGCAGGTCAGGGAATACTGAAATTTGGTACTGCTGACTGTATAAACAGCAATTCATTTGTTTCTGCCAAATGTTCAGTAGTGCCAGTAGTGTGATGAGCCTTCCTCATTCATTTGTAGGAGGATGTATGGGAGAGTTTGTCCTGAGACTTGTGTCTGTTTTCCAGCTGCCTATTTGCCAGAGGTTAATCCCACACTGCACTGAGGTCTGCTGTGACAGCAGTATTTGGAAATAATTTCTGATAACCTGGATTCTGGAGGAAGGACGCTCTGGCCTTCAGATTTCTTTACTAGTCAAGGGCAGCTGTGCCGATTATCAAGGACCTGGGCAATAAGTAATGAGTGATTAACTTCATACTGTGTTTTGGCAGGCAATTGGACACTGGCAGGCTGAAGAAAATGTTGGGTTCAGTCTGCTGTTAATGCAGTTACTGCCAAGCTTTGACACTTTCCCAGCAGGCTGGAGACTCAAGATGCAAACTGATGCAAGCTTGATGCAAACTGATTAAGAAGTTTATTAATTAATGATCATGCTAGAAAGAAATCAGTAGAACAGCAAAATTATCAGTGATCTTTGCAATCAGATGTACCAGCTTGCAATTATGTTACAAGTGCCACTACAAAGCTGTGGATTATAGGTTTGAAGTCCAGTGAAATACATAATCACAGCTGGAAAACACTTCTATTAGTAGGGAGGTGCAAATCTGTTTCCTCTCCCCAAGCCCTGATGGACACACAGACCTGAAGGCTGACGTCAACTGAAGCCCCTGGGCGTGAGGAGCTTTACAGCCCGTATTGCACCATGGTGGCTCTGTGCAAGTTGAGCTGGATCTCAGAGTTTTTCATCATCCTCGCCTTCTCTCTTGCTGACAAAAGGGGAGATATGTTCCTGAATGATATTTATGATAGTCACTGCCCATGGGACAGTGGAATATGGAGTTGTAATTGTAGCTATATGCACTTCAGGTAAAGGTTTCACATAGATACGAAACATACAAATAGAATTTAAGCTACTACTAAGATGACAAGAATATAATAACATATCCTTATCACCTTTCTGATAATGCGAAAAAATGCCCATTCAGCACTGTTATGTTTCTGAGTGACCGTTATCAAACAAATCACCTTGTTTTCATTCGCATCTGTTCATATTTCTGCATATTTCTTTGTCCATCTTTGCACAAACCTCCCACTCTGCCATATGTGAATAGACATGCTTGTTCGATCTTCTGGATGTGATGGCATCGTCATCTATTGAGTTAGTCTCGAAGAAAAGTCAGCTTATCAATGTGCTTAATGCAGAAAATATGGATAACTTTACATGACTCACTTTAAACATCAGTGTCAAAATACATCTTTTTGTTAGCTTTTGTTCCTGGGTTTTGTAATTTAGAATGTGTGCACTTAAAAAACCACGCAGAGCTCGGAACGGATGGCTGTGTTGGTGGAGTCTGCATTACAAGCTCCCACACTTTGGTTTTATTCTGCCCTCTCCACTGCTGATTTTATTTGAGAGTGCAAATTCACAAACCGAATACCAGAAGTGCTTTTCATTTGGCTCAAAACTTTTGGTTTTTGTTCCCACTGTTTTGCTAATTTCTGATGCTTAGTCATGACACATATTACAAAACAAGTGCATTGGGACAGAGGCCAGAAGAACGGCTCTTTTCCAGAAGATAATATTTGTGTGCTGCAGCAATGCTGAGGCTTGCCTCAGGCTGCCAAGAGCTACCAGTGTGCTGCAGAAGCCACGGGCTAAAAGCATAGAAACCTGACAGCAACAGTTTTGAAGCAGAGCTCATTGCTGATTCTGGACAGCCACCGGGGCAGTCAGTCCCTGTCCCTGCAGGAGATGGTGGTGGTCCCTGAGCTTCCTGCACCAGCATTTGCTCCTGGCAAAGGCAGGAGGTAGGATGTAGAAGGTGACTGAGTCTTAGAAGCATGAGATACCACAGAGACACAGACCAGTGGGGGCTGAGAGGTCCTCCTGTGGGCTTTGCAACAGTTTGAGAGAAGAATTCAGTAATCTTCACGAGTCCGTTTGTCTGAAATGCAAAGAGCCTGACTGTGTAGAGACTGAAAACATTTCTTCTTTCAGACCAAAACAGCAGAGCTGTGCTTTGCTGAAACACAAACCAGTGTTTCTCTGCTGTGCCATGAAGGAACAATTATTCAGGCTGTGAAAGGGCCAGGGATGCTGGGGTCCCCGTGCCATCCCCTTCCTGGCAGCTCACAGACACCTCCTGTCCTCAGCAGGCAGCTGCGAGCAGGGGAGACTGTGGATGAGCTGCTCTCCCTGCAGAGAGGATATTTTGAGGAAGAAGCAGGAAAGAACGGCACACTGATAAAGCAAGGGTATGAGCTGGCGGATGTGTTCATAGGGCGCAGAGTGGCCTTAGAGTGTGGGCACACCTGGTGTTTGCTGTGTCCTGTCAGTGCTTGGTGAAGTGCTCTGGGTTGGTTTCACAGAGCAAAATGCGGTGAAGACCACACTGTGTGTGCTTCAGCCATTTACACCTCGGATAAACTTTGGTTGTACCCCAAACACAGACTGCTCACTAGCAAGCTGGAGTGCATCTTTCTATTCAGCTTGCTGTTCTTTAGGTGAAGCAAATGATGGTGAGAGGAGGGATGGATAATCAGGTGAACGATGTTAGGGGGGCACTCCAAGTGTGGGCTGAAACACTGCTGCAAGGCGCCCCCAACCAAGCAGCTGAGCATAAGCAATGTGCACGAATGCAGAGAAGAAACTAAAAGAAGATCAATAAGAAGGAGAAAATGGGAAAAGAAGCAGTGTGAAAGGAAAGGACAAACCCTCCGCAAAGATCCCAGAGAAGCGAAAGTGACAGACATTCATGTTCAAAGGTAGCAAGGAGTGGGGCAGAAATGAGTATGAGCACAGATCCTTGCTTCATGAACACACTGCAATTTTCATCAGTAAAGCACTTATGAATGCGGGAAATCAAACAGGCATTAGAATGACTGTATTTATGGGTCTCTCATTTTTTCCCTACATCTGGTTTGGATTACTGTTCTCAGGTCCTTAGTGGTAGAAGTCGGCTGAAATGCACTTGTCCAGTTCCTTCCCTTCCCTCTCTGACAGCTGATCACTGAATGCAGGCTATGTTTTTACTTACAGTAGAAAACTGATGCATCAAAAAAGCTGCAAAAGCATGTATCAGCAAATATTTCTGCACATGCTTTATAATGAGAAGAATTCTTAAAATGACTGTAGTGTATCCAAATGCCTGCAAAGACACATAGCTTAATCAGAGGCTGAAAAACACCTTCTAGTATTGGTTATGGGATGATCTCCTGGAAAAACTTAGTATTTTTAAGTTTTGACTATTTATTTGAAACAGACACTCTGTTCATTGCTATGGGTTCCCATCAGTTTCCAGTGCAGCCTGATTTACTTCCACTTCCACTTGGCTTTACAAGGTTCCTCTCCAAGGGCTGTGTGTGCTGCAGCATCTCCAGTTTTCAGCAAATTGGCTTCTCATTAGAAATTTTCTGCATTACAAGGAAGCAAAGCATCTTGGAGCCATCTCATATTTGCTCGTGGGCAGAAATTGTGGAATGCTGACTATTCTGTATTTCAAATCTCTCCAATGGAGAAAAATAAAGCCATTGTTATAAACAGCGCTGCTATTTTTTTCCCCAACAGAAGCAATACCCACCAGTTTTTTGCTCTGTTTGAGAACATGTCTGTAAGGTTGAACCCTGCAGAAAGTAGACTGTCTTTCTTCGCTACCTTCAGGACGCAGGCTTCAGAACCAGGATGCTTCCAGCATTTGAAATCTGCTTGGCTTGGCAATGGGAGGAAGCTGTAGGTAAGGGGAGAGAAGAGAATCAGTGGCAAGGTTTATGTGCTTCCACAATCTCTGAGTCACGAGAGACCTAAATGCTCTGTACCACAACCTGAGTGGACTTTCCCTACAGCATGTCAGCATCCTGGGCTTCCTGCCTGGTGTAATGAGCATATCTGAAAACTCAGTTCCAGCGATCTGGTGGCATGAGCTTCAGACGGCTCCTCTGATACACTGGGTCATTAGCCTTACTCTTCTTCAGAGTTTGCTCTAATGAGTACAAATAACTGTACATGCAGGTGGCTGCAGAGATAAAACTGATGAGATCAATTTCTTGTTGGTCAGTGTTAAGTGAACTTGGCCACTTGAAGCCAGCTAGAGACAATCCAAGGGAGGAATTATTCAACTTCTGCTGTGTTGCTTCAGTAAATTCTCTGAAGGAGATATTTCAATTGCTGTTAACTTTTCTTGGGACTGTTTAATAACTTCTCCTTGTTCAGATATAACTTTAATAGTCAACCAATGACAGCACTGATCGCCTCAACACCCAAAACAAACAAATAAGACCTGAAATATTTATGTGACACTGATCTTTATTCATCTGCTAGGGTTGACAGACCAGCCTCAGGAGGAGACAGTGCCCTCTTGTCCCTTGTTCTAAATTTGCAGCCCTTGCAATCAAGCCTCTCCACCAAGCACAGAGACTGGCTGGGTGCAGCGCCACACAGCTCACACAGCCCTTCTTCACTCTCACCAATGCAAAGCATGTGTTTCTGATACCCAGCTTCCCTGCTCCAGTTTTGGCCATAGTGGTTTTCAGGAGGGAGGGAAAGTAAAGCAAAAAGTAACAAGGCTCTTACTTTTCTGGAGATCTGTCATTTAGCTAGAACTCTTTAGGGCACCAAGAAACGGCCAGATAGAATCATAGAATCACCAAGGTTGGAAAAGACCTAAAAGATCATCCAGTCCAACCGTTCACTTATTACCAATAGCTCCCACTAAATGAGATGAGATGAGATGAGAACTGTAAGACAACATAAAGTATGCGTGAAGAAATTGTTGGGGGGAAGGGTAAGAAATACAGCAGAATTCTGATTTTTTGAGTGATTCTGTTGCCTGGATATGCAACTAAGGAAAGAATAGATAAACAAATCTTTTCAAAAGCAATTATGGTTGAGATTACTGTCTATCTCCTTCATTGACTATACTGGATGTGCCCAACTGTAAAGATTGTAATGGAATTATCTTCTCTAGACTTCTTACTGTTTCATTTCAAAGCTCGCAAACGCATTTTGATTCTCTGTTATTTGGCTTCAGACAAGGAGGATTACGGCCTGTAGCAGGCCTATGGCAGCTTTACCTGTGGAAAAGACAAAATGATAAACTGAAATTTCTTTGTTTTTTAATCTCAGGCACTCTGAGTCCTTGCATGCTGCTGCATATCATTTACTGTACTCTTGGACCCCATCGAGATACAACATCTATAGAACTATCTGGGCTACAGCAGTCCTGATGGAATCAAGTAATTCATGAAAGTTATGTAATAGATATAAAATCAGAAACACATACACACATATCTGGAAAATATACCAAGAAAACTGAGGTAAAATGAGTGAACTGCAATATTTTCACATGAGGACTCAGCTCTTGTTTTGATTCCTTCACCTCCATGGATGGTGGAGTTGGGATTTCACAGACTCGATCCTGGTTTGTGTCAGATGAACAGATATCACTTTTGGGGCATTTCAGATATCTCTTCTGTCTCTTTTCTTTAAAGGTACCTGTTAAAAATGTTTTGTTGTGTTCTGAATGCTGACTCACCTCAGGTTTGTGTCTTCATGATGCAGTGAGGACCTCAATGAATTCACTGAACTAAAATGCATTTCTCTGTGGGCTCAGCAGATTCAGGGAGGCCCAGGGGATGCATGAATCTGAAAAACTAAGTGGAACTTGCTCAGAAGAAACAGCAATCTTATGTTAACATACTAGAGAATAAAGCTGTGACAGTATCAGGTACAGGAATATGTTGCAAAGGTTAAGCTTATGCAAAAGGTTCTTTGGCTGTCTGAGTGTGGATGACGTTGGTAATTCAGTCACCCTGAAACCAAGTGAAAGTATCTAGATAGGGCTTCACACCCAGATCTGTACAATTTTGCTGGAGTTATACCAACAAGATTTCTGCATGCAGACAAGGCCCACTTATACGAAATTCATTTCATTTATTCAAACCTCTCTGCTTTTCCTGAACTAATTGTATGTCCCAGATAAATTGCACCACCGCAGACTAGCTCTGTGTTTGGAAATGCACTCCCCATCTGCTACTCCCTTGCACCAGCTGGAACACAACGTCTTATGTTGTGATGGATTGGCCCACACTTCACTCAGGGAGATGATGGGGTGTGCTGCTACCTGCTCTTTAATAACTGCATCATATTTTATCTACAGGCATTAAATTGGCACTCTAAGAGACAGGGCTGTTATTAAGTTAGCAACTTAATTAAAAAAAGGAAGTCATGTGCTTTAAGATGAGAATTCAGACAAAGAGTGCTGCTTGTATTGTCAGATGAGTCCTTGATGTTGCCTGAAGGAGACAGTCACTTTGGAAAATGTAAGATCCACAGTATAACTGTAGTTTGGATCTGCATTTGCTGGTTTTCTTTAACTGCCGAAGGAGCATCTTGTACCCTTTTGAAGGTGGTACTGGTCCCTTGTCTGTCCTTAACAGCTGGTAGGAAGAGCTGCAAAACTTGTGAGATTCTGGTGTTTTTCCCCCATGTGCAGTGAGGGAGCACCTCCTATCCATGGTCTGAGTCCTTCTTTGGGGCACTGGCCCACTCTTCTTGATGCTCAGCATTGAAGTGAGGGTCTCTCGCTAGCCTGGCATTTGGTCCATGCTTCAGCTCCTACAGTCTTGTGTGGAAGGCAGGCAATTGTGTTACCTTTAGATAAAAGAATTAATTAAAGGACGGTTAAATTCATTTTTCTTAAAAGGGAGCACTGCTTTTTTGTTGCCCCTTTGCTTTGTTTATTAAAAAAAAAAGAAAGAAAGAATGACTCTTAAGTCTGTGATCAGTCTTGCTATAGCGTTCTGAATTGTAATGTGAACTACTTAGTGTTCTGGTTTTCTTGAGCCCTCAGAGAACAATTTCCAAAAGTATATTGCATTTAGGTAAATTTTACAAGGTGTACATGACAAAAGTGTCTTTCCAAAGATGGAATGGTCTTCTTAATTCATAGTAACATTCAAAATAACAGAATTTCATCCTCTAACTATTGTACCAGCTAATGCTACTGCACTCAGCACATAAGCTAATTGTACGCTGCATGGAGCTTCTATAACCATCTCTTTCCCAGTTCTCCATCAGGAAAATAGGCCTTAATAGCACATATGGGAGTTTAATCTCAGGAGAAACAGACCTGAATAGCCAAGTGCCCTTGTCTCCCACCTCTCATTTATATAAAGGCTTCTTAAAGTGGAGTACCTCTTTTCCTGACAAAATAACCTAGATCCAAAACAATTAGAGCCTTGAAAGCTTTGTATTTTCCCCATAGGCTCTCTGGCAGCCAGTGCAGCTGCCTGAGTAGCACCATAATGCTCTCCTGTCATAAAGTCCCACTTAATAAGTAGGCTGCTAGGTTCCAAATTAGCTTTGGCATTCAAGTGGTGTCATTAAATAGAAGAAGAGATCAGAGCTAGACAGGGAATAGGCCAGATTGAAACTGAAATAACATTAATGGACATCTTTTCTGCTTGCCTATACATCTTTCTGAACAGTGCTAAGGTCCTGTGTCACCACTCAGCAGATGAGATTAAGCGCCAAGCAGTAATATTTATTGTGTGAATCTTTTAAAGTGTATGTTCATAACCAAACTGTATTGATGCATTATAATACAACATACCACAACATTTTCTGCATTTCATATAGATGCAAGCTGTTGACCTGTATTTGGATACAAAGCACGATAGGCATTGGTTCATTGATAATCTTCATTCAAAATGTGGCTAAAATATTCAGAATACTGAAAATCTGCACAATCTCCATTCATTTCCTTCTTTTCTGAGGCATTTGCCCCATAATGACATACCAGGATTACACAGGATGGACTTACTGGGTTTTGCATGAAACAGTTCATGGTGGATTTGGAAAAGGGGATAACCTCTATTAAACACTGGTATTATTGGAAACTTGAGCATAGGGAGCAAATTGCAGGATATTGCACATGGTTCTTTGACGGCTATCTTTAAGGTGGAGGAAGGATCATTGTTGCTCTGGGCAGGAGTGGAAAGAAACATATAAGAGCAGGGGGAAACACATGAGAAGAAAACTAAAAGAAAGACCTACTAGCAGCCACTTAGGCTGCTTTCACTTAGGAGTGTACTTTGAGTGGCACTTGTACACCAGGACAGAGCTGGGCTGGATTCCAATGATGATCAGTGTTCCTGTTGCTGGCTTTCCGTATCACTATAGCTCTGTCCTTCCCCTTTTTATCCCAAGGCCACTTCTTTTTACCATTTCCTACTGTAGCAAATGCTGGTGGCTAGCCTGAGCCTAGGTAGAAACATCAGCTTGGCAGATGTTATCCAGAGGTCTCCTTTCCTCCTCTCCCAAAAAGGCCATTGTGCATTGTATCTTGTCACACAGTGCTGCCAGCAAAGGCTGCAAGAGGGCTCAGCTTCCTAGGGCTGGGGTATTAGCTCAGCTGACAGCTTCAGTCATGGTTTTCACCTGCTTGAGAGGCAACAGTTCTAGGGTTCAGCTACATGGGATCACTGCTTTTGGACATGACATTGTCTGTAACTTGACTTGAGTGGTTAAAACCAAAATCTTCAATGAAATAGTTCTTAATGAAGCAGGAAACTGAACCAGTATGTACTTCATGGATCTGCCAGAGTGCCTTTCAAGTTATGTTAGTGTTACAGGAA